>NC_059223.1:461064-521064 GCF_020615455.1 Coregonus clupeaformis | reverse complement strand
ATCACCTGCTCCCCTGCAGCTCACCAGGGGATGTCCTGTTTTCCCACAGTCATCACCTGCTCCCCTGCAGCTCACCACCTGATGTAGGCTGTGTGTTCCTGGTCCTTCCCACTGAACACAACTGCACGGTGCATCTGTGATGCTAATATTAATTGTGCTTATCACTGAAAAGCTCTCAATCTCTCCAGAAACTATTGTCCGATTTTAGTCACAGAGATAATTTAGTCTTGTCTCGTTTTGGTCAACTGAAATGAAAAAAAAAACATTTTTGTTTAGTTATAGTTTTTTTCTGGGTCTATTTAGTCAGTTATAGTCTCGTCAATTGGCACTGAAAAATAGGTGTTTGACAAATATTTTAGTCACAGGTTTTGTTGACGAAATTAACACTGGACTATAGCTCAGCATTCAACCCTCCAAGCTCATCACCAAGCTCGGGACCCTGGGATTGAACACCTCCCTCTGTAACTGGATCCTGGACTTCCTGATAGGCCGACCCCAGGTGGTAAGGGTAGGCAACAACATCTCTGCCACGCTGACCCTCAACACGGGGGCCCCTCAGGGGTGCATGCTTAGTCCCCTCCTGTGTTCCCTGTTCACCCACGACTGTGTGGCCACGCATGACTTCAACACCATCATCAAGTTTGCTGACGACATGACGGTGGAAGGCCTGATCACCGACGGCAACGATGAGACAGCCTACAGGGAGGAGGTCAGAGACCTGGCCGTGTGGTGCCGGAACAACAGCCTCTCCCTCAACATCATTAAGACCAAGGAGCTGTTCGTGGATTACAGGAAACGGGGGTGTAGCGGAGCGGGTCGAGAGCTCCATGTGCCTTGGCGTCCACATCACTAAGGACTTGACATGGTGCACGCACACCCGCGCAGTCGTGAAGAGGGCATGACAGCTCCTCTTCCCCCTCATGAGGCTGAAAAGATTTGGCATGGGACCTCGGATAACCAAAAGGTTCTACAGCTGCACCATCGAGAGCATCTTGACTGGCTACATCACCGCTTGGTATGGCAACTGCACCACCCTCGACCACAAGGCGCTACAGAGGGTGATGTGGATGGCCCAGTACATCACTGGGGCCGAGCTCCCTGCCATCCAGGACCTCTATATCAGGAGGTGTCAGAGAAAGGCCCAAGAAATGGCCTTCAGCCACCCAAGCCATAGACTGTTTCTCTGCTACCACCGGCTACCGGAGCATCAGCTCTTGGACCAACAGGCTCTGAGACAGCCTCTACCCAACAGGCTCCAAGCCATAAGATTCACTCACTCACACACACTACACTGACACAAAACCCACACACAGTCACATGCACTACGTACGCACAAAAACATATAACACACACACACACATACCGATACAATACACACACACACACACACACACACACACACACACACACACACACACACACACACACACATACTTTTACATAAATGATTTGCTACTGCTACTCTGTTCTTTATTTTACTCGTATTATTACAGTGGGGAGAACAAGTATTTGATACACTGCCGATTTTGCAGGTTTTCCTACTTACAAAGCATGTAGAGGTCTGTAATTTTTATCATAGGTACACTTCAACTGTGAGAGACGGAATCTAAAACAAAAATCCAGAAAATCACATTGTATGATTTTTAAGTAATTAATTAGCATTTTATCCTTATTCTACTGCTACTCTGTTCTTTATTTTACTCGTATTACTATCTATCCTGATGCCTAGTCACACTGTTTGCTGGTTCGTCGGAGGGCATAGCGGGATTTCTTATAAGCGTCCTTGAAAGCGGCAGCTCTACCCTTTAGCTCAGTGCGGATGTTGCCTGTAATCCATGGCTTCTGGTTGGGGTATGTACGTACGGTCACTGTGGGGACGACGTCATCGATGCACTTATTGATGAAGCCAGTGACTGATGTGGTGTACTCCTAATCCTCAATGCCATCGGAAGAATCCCGGAACATGTTCCAGTCTGTGCTAGCAAAACAGTCCTGTAGCTTAGCGTCATCTGATCACTTCTGTAATGAGTGAGTCACTGGTGCTGCCTGCTTTAGTTTTTGCTTGTAAGCAGGAATCAGGAGGATAGAGTTATGGTCAGATTTGCCAAATGGAGGGCATGATTTGGAAAGGAACACACCTGTCTATATAAGGTCTCACAGTTGACTGCGCATGCCAGAGCAAAAACCAAGCCATGTGGTCGAAATAATTGTCCGTAGAGCTCCGAGACAGGATTGTGTCGAGGCACAGATCTGGGGAAGGGTACCAAAACATTTCTGCAGCATTGAAGGTCCCCAAGAACACAGTGGCCTCCATCATTCTTAAATGGAAGAAGTTTGGAACCACCAAGACTCTTCCTAGAGCTGGCCGCCCGGCCAAACTGAGCAATCGGGGGAGAAGGGCCTTGGTCAGGGAGGTGACCAAGAACCCGATGGTCACTCTGACAGAGCTCCAGAGTTCCTCTGTGGAGATGGGAGAACCTTCCAGAACGACAACCAACTCTGCAGCACTTCACCAATAAGGCCTTTATGGTAGAATGACCAGACGGAAACCACTCCTCAGTAAAAGGCACATGACAGCCCGCTTAGAGTTTACCAAAAGGCATCTAAAGAGTCTCAGACCTTGAGAAAAGATTCTCTGGTCTGATTAAACCAAGATTAAACTCTTTGGCATGAATGCCAAGCGTCACATCTGGAGGAAACCTGGCACCATCCCTACGGTGAAGCATGGTGGTGGCAGCATCATGCTGTGGGGATGTTTTTCAGCGTCGGGGACTGGGAGACTAGTCAGGATCGAGGGAAAGATGAACGGAGCAAAGTACGGAGAGATCCTTGATGAAAACCTGGTCCAGAGCGCTCGGGACCCAAGACTGGGGCGAAGGTTCACCTTCCAACAGGACAACGACCCTAAGCACACAGCCAAGACAACGCAGGAGTGGCTTCGGGACAAGTCTCTGAATGTCCTTGAGTGGCCCAGCCAGAGCCCGGACTTGAATCCAATCTAACATCTCTGGAGGGACCTGAAAATGGCTATGCAGCGACGCTCCCCATCCAACCTGACAGAGTTTGAGAGGATCTTCAGAGAAGAATGGGAGAAACTCCCCAAATACAGGTGTGCCAAGCTAGTAGCGTATATTGACAGTGGGACTATCATTTGTTTTCAACAGGATAATGACCCAACACACTTCCAGGCTGTGTAAGGGCTATTTTACCAAGAAGGAGAGTGATGGAGTGCTGCATCAGATGACCTGGCCTCCACAATCTCCACAACCAAATTGAGATGGTTTAGGATGAGTCGGACCGCAGAGTGAAGGAAAAGCAGCCAACAAGTGCTCGGCATATGTGGGAACTCCTTCAAGACTGTTGGAAAAGCATTCCAGGTGAAGCTGGTTGAGAGAATGCCAAGAGTGTGCAAAGCTGTCATCAAGGCAAAGGGTGGCTATTTGAAGAATCTCAAATCTCAAATATATTATGATTTGTTTGACACTTCTTTGGATACTACATTATTCCATATGTGTTATTTCATAGTTTTGATGTCTTCACTATTATTCTACAATGTAGAAAATAGTAAAAATAAAGAAAAACGCTTTAATGAGTAGGTGTTCTAAAACTTTTGACCGGTAGTGTAGGTCCACATTGATCTGGTACTGGTACTTCCTGTATATAGCTCCACATTGATCTGGTACTGGTACTTCCTGTATGTAGCTCCATTCTTGTGTATTATATTAATCTTGTTGTTGGTAAAAAAATATATATATATTTTTTTTACTCTGCGTCGTTGGGAAGGGCTCGTAAATAAGCATTTCACTGTATTCGGTGCATGTGACAAATAACATTTGATTTGACTTGATATGAAGAGAGAAAAATGCTGACCTTTTGCACAACTCATCCTAAAATCTAATTCGAAATGAGGTGGTGTTTTTTCTCTTACATTAACGTTATGCTATGCTATTATATTCTGTTCTGTTATGAAGAATACTATAATGTGTGATCTTGCAGACATTGATTCAGCTTTGATCTAACTTTATTAAATGAGTACCATTCGCCCGAGTAGCCTGTTCTGAGCAGAGACAGCGCGTAAGGTAGAGAATCTCACACGCGTGCAGAAGCTTCGGGAACTTTAGCTGTCGGGAAGAAAAGTCCAGTAAAAATTGGATCTGCAGCAACTCTGATAACTATTTCCTTCCCATTGAAGCGTTTGCCCTCACATGTCTCTGTGGTGTGTCTGGTCTGGCTGTGATCTGTGTCGTGATAGGCTCACTCCCATGTCTCTGTGCTGTGTCTGTTCATGGTCCAGCTGACATTCCCATGTGCTGACCCCAGGGTGCAGTATCGTGGCATTGGTTACCGTGTGTTTCCATGTGAACAGCCTGCTGGGCAAAGCCTGCTGGGTAAATGGATGACCTAGACAGAGAGGGAGGGTCTTCTCAACAGCACTGACCCCCCCGCCCAGATCCACAGCCCTATTTAACTAGCTTGGCTGTCTCCTATAGCACCTCACACACACACTGGATACTACAGGAGAGAGACTGAGCCTGACGCTCTCTGGAGGTAGACTCAGTCTGACACTGATAGTGAAACAGGTGACCATTACAGCAGGGAGTCAAAGGACCAGTCCTGAATTTGCTCTTACTTTCAAGGTAATTTCCAGTACAGTAAAAAATAGTTTGTAGTCAACTAACACTAAACAGGATACATGGTTTTATTTTCAATTAATTTAATTGAATAAGGAAATTGAATTCAAATATTACACGATGAGGGAGAATTGGCTTTGCAATTATAGATTTTTAAAAAATTGTAGCCTTTATTGCTTGTGTTTCTTGGTTTTGAAAAGTTGCCTGTGATCTGACCTAACTGCGATGTTTCTTCCTTCCCTTTCTCCAGGGCTGTGATCCCGACAGAGCTCATGTAATGTGGGTGGTGGAACAGATCCGTGTGTTAGTGGCCAAAAACAACCTTCCGTTCCTCATAGCGGAGTACAGCATCTCAGACATCATGTTGGGAGAGAAAACATCTCGGGAGAAAAGAAGGAAAACGTTCTCTCTGTGCCCTAACATCATCACTCCGAATACTATCCCTGAGTTCTGCATCCCGCCAAAGATCTCACCACAGCAGGAGCTAAAGACAGTGGACTGGAGTAAAACTAGCCCTCTAGGAAAGGTGTCCTTTTCACCTGAGCAGGACAGCAGCCCTGAGAGGGAGGTAGCGGTGAGAGAACCCTTCATCAACACTCATCCAACCCTCATCCAGGTAGAGAGCGTGGACGAGGCTCCATACGGCCAGGGCTTCAGCGATGAGGAGAGTACCAACGCCGACCCCCAGAGCCAAGCAGCTCTCTCCCTGCCCCACCTGGCCAAGGCCCAGACCTGCTACGGTTTCTGTACCCTCCTGGAGAGCCCCCACACCCGGAGGAAAGAGTCTCTGTTCCACAGCTACCCCAACGCCTGCCCCCTCCCCCTGATCGCTGCCTCTACCGGGCCTTGCGGCCGCTCCAACACTTACTCCTCCAGACCCTCACCTCTACCCCACTCCCGGTCACCCTCCTTCAGCCTCACCAAGCTGACCTCCAGGCTGTCTCCTGGAGGTTCCAGGCTGGTGGCTCTCCAGAGACAGGGCACTCTGGACAGCGACACCACCTCCTCCGCCGAGTCCTCCCCCTTCAGCTCACCTCTCCTGACCAGGCCACCCCCCAAGTCCTCCCTGCTCAAAGCCCTGAGCCACGACAGACTGCTGTCCCGGACTATGAGAAAAGCTGTGCTCTCCAGAAACAACTCTCTGTCCACGGATGAAGGCAGCTCCACGGACAACAGCCCCAATATCATCCGGAGGGCCTCTGATGCTGGGTTAGTAGAACCCCTTCCCAGTGCTTTCACCCTGGCTCCCCCTGCTATCTTCCCCATAGACCTCGTCCTCTACAGAGAGAGGGTCATGAACGAGAGTCGAGTCCCTGTAGGTAGGGAGGGGGCACTACGGCTCTCAGCAGAGTACTGCCCAGACAACCAGAGACTCAGAGTGAGGTTGATCAGTGCTGAGGGACTGTATGCTATCTCTGTGGACCCCAAGAGCATCAACTGCAGCGTCAGTATTTGTCTGTTACCGGGGAAGATTCAGAAGCAACGCAGCGCAGTCATTAAGAGGAGCCGGAACCCCATCTTCAACGAGGATTTCTTCTTCGATGGTATCTCAGAGGAGGATATCAGCTGCCGGTCACTGCGGTTCAAAGTTGTCAACAAAATGTCCTCCATGAAAAGGGACTATATTTTGGGAGACTGTGAGATTTTGCTGAACAGTGTATTATCTATGTAAAAATGTGATTGGCTTGCTTGAGTGTACATGAGAAATCTTTTTGATTGACTTTTTATACTGCTCCACGTCTATTAAATCGACGTAAAAACATCTGGTTGTTTTGAGTCTTATCCTACTAAAGTGTGACCGTATTCAGACCGTAAACAGTTTATTTCAAGAGCTGCAATTGCAGCAGGGCAGTCTACATAATAGCCTACATCGACATAAGGAAGGATTAGAGATTTAATTAATGATTAGATCTGGTCCATAAATGGAAACAATAAAATGTGTGCAGGCGTTTGATCTTTGAAGAGGTTGCTTATTTTATGCCTGTTGCTTGAGGATACCCTTCTCAGACGTTGATGCAATAAACCGATGGTTGCCCGCTACGTCACCGATTGTGTTATCGACTTGACAGATTGCTATAACATGTGATGTGGTTAGCTGATAAGTAAAATACCTATCCAGACGTTGTAAGATTTGTCAGGCGCCAGCAACGTCTGAGCAGAGGACAACCCCCCATACCACACACAAATAATTATAATAATTTCCTAATTTTAAACCATTGAAATATATGTCAACATGTATGGGAAAATGTATTTAAAGAAGAAGAAGAATTAATTGGACCTGCTTTAAAACCTATAGAAAATAATCTTTAAGAGCACTCAGATAACATTTTATAAAATACATTTAATTAATTGTAAAAACGTGTATTTAACAAATACATTAAAATTACAATGAGTTTTCCCTCCTCCAATCAGCAGTGGAGCCCAGACGCCTATGATGAGGAGGCTAAACAAATTGTTAACCTTGTCAAAGATGACACTACCAAATGTAGTTCATTGATATGGTCCAAATGTCTACATTCCCTCATGTTTGAAAGTCATGCAATGATTTCATTCTGGCCACAATCATTTTTACATGACCACACCTGTAATTTGCACTTGAATTTGTTCATTCAAGATCACATCACTTGACGCCGCTGGCTGTCACTGTATACAGGCACTACTAGTCGATTAGCTACATTACTAGTCGATAAGCTACATTACTAGTCGATCGCAGAGCGAATCGCTTTTCATATTCAGCTCTTGTCATCTTGCTACGGAAAGGCGTTCACACGGAAGATCACGGGATAATCTTGGCACCGTAGCATTTACCCTGCAACGAGGGTAGTGCTAGCCACGAAATTCAACAATGGTTTTTGAATCTATGGTCAGTGATCTCCTGAATAGGTTCATCGGAGACTATGTGGAAAACCTCGACAAGTCCCAGTTGAAGATTGGCATTTGGGGAGGTAAGAGACTGGAATGACAGTTCAAGCGCTGCTAACCTTACAGAGCAAGGCATGCTAGTGTGGCTAGGCTAGATGGCAGCGTTTTAAACAAACAAGCCCTGGTACTAGCTAGCTATAACCAGTCTCTGGAGAGAAAATAAATAAATAAATAAAATGAATAAATAACCCGTCTTTGGGATATTATGCTAACAACGGTTTGGTAAACCTGTAATGAGAGCGACATGCTGTAGGAGCCAAACAGCTAACCTATTTACAAGGATCTGTCAATGCAGAAATGGGCTGCCACACACACAAACAAACTGATGTTTTGTCTGACTTAGGCTACATTATTAATCATCTATTATTGGTATGTGTACAACATGCAGCCATAGACATAAGCAAACACGAATTAATCTCCAGTTGCTTCCTGCTCGACACAGTGTAGCCTGATGTCTAACTAACCTGTCTTCACAACAATGGATGTATACAGGACTGATAAATGAAGACGGTATGATCTGGTCAGGAACTAATGCATCAACCAGTTTCCAGTTGATGCCTTTCTCTCAGTGTGAATCTCTGAGTGAACTGGCAACCTTTTCTATTAACCATATCCAATACTTTTAACATGCCTGGTCCCAGATCTGTTTGTGCTCTTGCCAACTCCATTGCTATCATTGTCAAGCCAATGGCATGACAATTCAATAAGGAGTTGGCAAGAGCACAGAAACAGACTGTGCCCAGGATAAGCCACTGTTAGCTTGCAAAGCTAGATAGTATTTACCTAGCTGGTAGTGTATACGTAGAATGTGAACAGAAACATTTAGTCACGCATACATTTATCAACACAGCTGGTGAAAGGGCGTATGACAATCAACATTTGATCACTGGCAAACTGACATGAGAAATGACTGACATTTGAGTTGTCACTGCAATGTTTGCTATGAAGGAAGTTCAGAATACTGCAGTAAGTCTCTAGGCAGGTAACACCGTCCCCACCCGCCGTGATTATGACACTGTCAGAAACCATTGAGACTGTCAGGCCTCGGCCGTACCTGTCGTACCGGAGTGTTGAGAGGTGGTAGCAGGGTAGGATCTTGGTCACGTGTTTGCACTCCAGACGTGACCCCAGGGATTAATACAGTAGTTGGATCTATGATTCCTTAGCTAGGCAGGAGCCTTTTGTTGTTGTCATGGGTAGCCCACAGTACTAGCCTAGCCTACATCTTTACAACGTTGAAGACAGATGTCAGCCATTTGTATCACATTTGGATGAGTGTCGTATATCCTAGTAAGACCCAAGATAGCCGGCAGCACAATTATTATTAAATATATATATATATATATATATACAGTGGGGAAAAAAAGTATTTAGTCAGCCACCAACTGTGCAAGTTCTCCCACTTAAAAAGATGAGAGAGGCCTGTAATTTTCATCATAGGTACACGCCAACTATGACAGACAAAATGAGATTTTTTTTCTCCAGAAAATCACATTGTAGGATTTTTAATGAATTTATTTGCAAATTATGGTGGAAAATAAGTATTTGGTCACCTACAAACAAGCAAGATTTCTGGCTCTCACAGACCTGTAACTTCTTCTTTAAGAGGCTCCTCTGTCCTCCACTAGTTACCTGTATTAATGGCACCTGTTTGAACTTGTTATCAGTATAAAAGACACCTGTCCACAACCTCAAACAGTCATACTCCAAACTCCACTACGGCCAAGACCAAAGAGCTGTCAAAGGACACCAGAAACAAAATTGTAGACCTGCACCAGGCTGGGAAGACTGAATCTGCAATAGGTAAGCAGCTTGGTTTGAAGAAATCAACTGTGGGAGCAATTATTAGGAAATGGAAGACATACAAGGCCACTGATAATCTCCCTCGATCTGGGGCTCCACGCAAGATCTCACACCGTGGGGTCAAAATGATCACAAGAACGGTGAGCAAAAATCCCAGAACCACACGGGGGGACCTAGTGAATGACCTGCAGAGAGCTGGGACCAAAGTAACAAAGCCTGCTTAAGCCAGGCCCGTCTGAAGTTTGCTAGAGTGCATTTGGATGATCCAGAAGAGGATTGGGAGAATGTCATATGGTCAGATGAAACCAAAATAGAACTTTTTGGTAAAAACTCAACTCGTCGTGTTTGGAGGACAAAGAATGCTGAGTTGCATCCAAAGAACACCATACCTACTGTGAAGCATGGGGGTGGAAACATCATGCTTTGGGGCTGTTTTTCTGCAAAGGGACCAGGTCGACTGATCCGTGTAAAGGAAAGAATGAATGGGGCCATGTATCGTGAGATTTTGAGTGAAAACCTCCTTCCATCAGCAAGGGCATTGAAGATGAAACGTGGCTGGGTCTTTCAGCATGACAATGATCCCAAACACACCGCCAGGCAACGAAGGAGTGGCTTCGTAAGAAGCATTTCAAGGTCCTGGAGTAGCCTAGCCAGTCTCCAGATCTCAACCCCATAGAAAATCTTTGGAGGGAGCTGAAAGTCTGTGTTGCCCAGCGACAGCCCCAAAACATCACTGCTCTAGAGGAGATCTGCATGGAGGAATGGGCCAAAATACCAGCAACAGTGTGTGAAAACCTTGTGAAGACTTACAGAAAACGTTTGACCTGTGTCATTGCCAACAAAGGGTATATAACAAAGTATTGAGAAACTTTTGTTATTGACCAAATACTTATTTTCCACCATAATTTGCAAATAAATTCATTAAAAAATCCTACAATGTGATTTTCTGGAATTTCTTTTCTCAATTTGTCTGTTATAGTTGACGTGTACCTATGATGAAAAGTACAGGCCTCTCTCATCTTTTTAAGTGGGAGAACTTGCACAATTGGTGGCTGACTAAATACTTTTTTCCCCACTGTGTATATATATATATATATATTTTTTGTGTTGCGTTGTGATATAGGCTCATACAGGAAATCCCTTACTACAAAGACCAAACAGTACCAACCAGATTCCTCACTAGTTACCTGTTTCTTCCCTGTAGGCCTAGTTATTGTAGCACGTGTCTCAACCTTCGACTAGGCCCTATACAGAGCTTCATGATGCAATGTTAGTCTGTTGGTTGTGACCCTACTGAATGGTCTGTTTATCTGTCCGTTTCAATAAGGGAGAGTCTTCCGTGTAGGCCTTCTGGTTTATACAAGAGATGGACCTACCCCTTGGTCCTTGATAAAAGGACAGATTAGTTCATTGTTTTGACCACGTGGTGTTTTTCCAGGTTGATATCTAAGCTCTACGCTAAATTCAGTTGTGTTGTTGAAATTCGATCATTGATGAAAGGCCTGCGTTTCACAATAGAAATGTGAATGGAGTGCAAAGGAGGACAGAGTCTATCAGCAACATATTCTGAAGAGATTATGGTTACGTTACACTACATGTTCCATCTCAAAGCGAAGCTCACCTTACCTCACAACGCTATGTAGACCATGTCACACCTTGACGTGGGAGGCTTGGTTCTTTCTAGGCCTTGGTGATTATGGTACATGACATGACGGTTACACGTCCGAGCTAGATCACATCGCTGTCCTGTGACTGTCATCAGAGGTGCTCGACAACACAATCTCACCAGACGTGTTGTTTCTCCACACTGGACACGGTGACGTAACGTCAGGACCGACGCCAACTCGCCTCACTGTGTTCCTGTCATCACACCTTTTAGCCCTTTCCACCCGTACCCGTATATACGGGTTGAAAATGGCAGATTTGGGCACTAGTAAGCGCCTAAATTGAAAGGTATTGGCTGGACAGTAACGTGCTCTGCGTGACGTCAGACCACTGGCTCTGTGCTTTACAGCTCTGAATGGGTTTTTGACTGACAGCGGTTCTGAATTTGAGCACCACACGCGACAAGAAGTTCCCCTCATCCGTCCCGCTAATTGGGATACTTTTGCACATTTGTTGTTGTCTGAGTGAGGGAAATGCTGTGAATTAAGACGACTCGATGAAAAAAAAGAAATGAGACGTTGAGGATTATAGTAAATACCGCTTTGATGTCATACAAGCGAGCCAAACACACGTGAGTCCAAATGTGCACTTCACATTTCCAATATCGGATACAATATCGACGTTTATGATCACTATGTTTGATGTACAGGTCCAAGAGGACATGGCGTCATACCCTGGGTTGTTCTGAACAGAATGAGCTTATGTTTTGTATATTGTGAAGATAATCGACCACGGGGCCCCTGGTAGAAAGTAGTGCACTACATAGGGAACTGGGTGCCATTTTAGGACTCACACACAGGATTTGGTCCAGGAGTAGGAGGCATGGATGTTTAACTTCCTGTTAGGCCTAGGTTCTATAACCACCATGACTGACCTTTTGGAGTAGCCTGACGAAAGAAACCTGACACCCTGGTCGACACATGGTTGAAAACTGTCTGAATCTGCTCTGCTGCCTGTAAGTCTAGCAGACTTCCTGTAACTAGTGTACACATCTTATTAACACTATTCATCTGTGTTGTCTCTCATCTCTGTCCAGGTAATGTTGTTCTTGAAAACCTGAAAGTTAAAGAAAATGCGTTGGTAAGTATGCATACGTTTATTGCCATCAACATGTGTAGCCTATAATTTGAATATGAGGTTATTGTACTTTCCAGGTATCCATCTCTGTTGCCCTCACCTCACAGAGGCCTGTACGTAGACTAGGTCGGGTTCTGATCCATCTCTGTTGCCCTCACCTCACAGAGGACTGTACGTAGACTAGGTCAGGTTCTGATCCATCTCTATTGCCCTCACCTCACAGAGGCCTGTAGTAGACTAGGTCAGGTTCTGATTCATTGATATAGCCTATAGCTGACTCTTTTCCATACATTAATGATAAATGATGTTGATCGCTGACCTTTTCCACTACAGCCACTCACAGGAGACAGTAGTGTAATCATTCTATCAGCTGTAGACTCTGTACTGAGTAAGTATGTTGAGGAAGGAGACAGTAGTGTAATCATTCATTCAGCTGTAGACTCTGTACTGAGTAAGTATGTTGAGGAAGGAGACAGTAGTGTAATCATTCATTCAGCTGTAGACTCTGTACTGAGTAAGTATGTTGAGGAAGGAGACAGTAGTGTAATCATTCATTCAGCTGTAGGCTCTGTACTGAGTAAGTATGTTGAGGAAGGAGACAGTAGTGTAATCATTCATTCAGCTGTAGACTCTGTACTGAGTAAGTATGTTGAGGAAGGAGACAGTAGTGTAATCATTCATTCAGCTGTAGACTCTGTACTGAGTAAGTATGTTGAGGAAGGAGACAGTAGTGTAATCATTCTATCAGCTGTAGACTCTGTACTGAGTAAGTATGTTGAGGAAGGAGACAGTAGTGTAATCATTCATTCAGCTTTAGGCTCTGTACTGAGTAAGTATGTTGAGGAAGGAGACAGTAGTGTAATCATTCATTCAGCTGTAGACTCTGTACTGAGTAAGTATGTTGAGGAAGGAGACAGTAGTGTAATCATTCATTCAGCTGTAGACTCTGTACTGAGTAAGTATGTTGAGGAAGGAGACAGTAGTGTAATCATTCATTCAGCTGTAGACTGTATTGAGTAAGCAGTTATTCTTTTAATCAAAGGCCGAACATAGTCATTAATTTGTAGAAGTGTACTATGTTACTGGATATTATTATGCATAGATCATTCACTTAAGACTCCATTTATCGTGTATAGAGTAGACGTTTATTTCATACTTGAATAGGAAGAACTAATCACTATAATGCATGTCATGGAGATGATTATGAAAGAGGATGAGGAGTTTGTGTATAGGCCTGCTATTACAGAGATGACAGTAGTTGGTGGGTGAAGGCTGAGGGTCAGGGCAGTAGTGTTGAATCAGAGTTGGTGGGTGAAGGCTGGGGGTCAGGGCTGTAGTGTTGAATCAGAGTTGGTGGGTGAAGGCTGGGGGTCAGGGCTGTAGTGTTGAATCAGAGTTGGTGGGTGAAGGCTGGGGGTCAGGGCTGTAGTGTTGAATCAGAGTTGGTGGGTGAAGGCTGGGGGTCAGCAGGCTGTAGTGTTGAATCAGAGTTGGTGGGTGAAGGCTGGGGGTCAGGGCTGTAGTGTTGAATCAGAGTTGGTGGGTGAAGGCTGGGGGTCAGGGTTGTAGTGTTGAATCAGAGTTGGTGGGTGAAGGCTTGGGGTCAGGGCTGTAGTGTTGAATCAGAGTTGGTGGGTGAAGGCTGGGGGTCAGGGCAGTAGTGTTGAATCAGAGTTGGTGGGTGAAGGCTGGGGGTCAGGGCTGTAGTGTTGAATCAGAGTTGGTGGGTGAAGGCTGGGGGTCAGGGCTGTAGTGTTGAATCAGAGTTGGTGGGTGAAGGCTGGGGGTCAGGGCTGTAGTGTTGAATCAGAGTTGGTGGGTGAAGGCTGGGGGTCAGGGCTGTAGTGTTGAATCAGAGTTGGTGGGTGAAGGCTGGGGGTCAGGGTTGTAGTGTTGAATCAGAGTTGGTGGGTGAAGGCTGTGGGTCAGGGCTGTAGTGTTGAATCAGAGTTGGTGGGTGAAGGCTGGGGGTCAGGGCAGTAGTGTTGAATCAGAGTTGGTGGGTGAAGGCTGGGGGTCAGGGCTGTAGTGTTGAATCAGAGTTGGTGGGTGAAGGCTGGGGGTCAGGGCTGTAGTGTTGAATCAGAGTTGGTGGGTGAAGGCTGAGGGTCAGGGCTGTAGTGTTGAATCAGAGTTGGTGGGTGAAGGCTGGGGGTCAGGGCTGTAGTGTTGAATCAGAGTTGGTGGGTGAAGGCTGGGGGTCAGGGCTGTAGTGTTGAATCAGAGTTGGTGGGTGAAGGCTGGGGGTCAGGGCTGTAGTGTTGAATCAGAGTTGGTGGGTGAAGGCTGGGGGTCAGGGCTGTAGTGTTGAATCAGAGTTGGTGGGTGAAGGCTGGGGGTCAGGGCTGTAGTGTTGAATCAGAGTTGGTGGGTGAAGGCTGGGGGTCAGGGCTGTAGTGTTGAATCAGAGTTGGTGGGTGAAGGCTGGCGGTCAGGGCTGTAGTGTTGAATCAGAGTTGGTGGGTGAAGGCTGAGGGTCAGGGCTGTAGTGTTGAATCAGAGTTGGTGGGTGAAGGCTGGGGGTCAGGGCTGTAGTGTTGAATCAGAGTTGGTGGGTGAAGGCTGGGGGTCAGGGCTGTAGTGTTGAATCAGAGTTGGTGGGTGAAGGCTGGCGGTCAGGGCTGTAGTGTTGAATCAGAGTTGGTGGGTGAAGGCTGGGGGTCAGGGCTGTAGTGTTGAATCAGAGTTGGTGGGTGAAGGCTGGGGGTCAGGGCTGTAGTGTTGAATCAGAGTTGGTGGGTGAAGGCTGGGGGTCAGGGCTGTAGTGTTGAATCAGAGTTGGTGGGTGAAGGCTGGGGGTCAGGGCTGTAGTGTTGAATCAGAGTTGGTGGGTGAAGGCTGGCGGTCAGGGCTGTAGTGTTGAATCAGAGTTGGTGGGTGAAGGCTGGGGGTCAGGGCTGTAGTGTTGAATCAGAGTTGGTGGGTGAAGGCTGGGGGTCAGGGCAGTAGTGTTGAATCAGAGTTGGTGGGTGAAGGCTGGGGGTCAGGGCTGTAGTGTTGAATCAGTAGAAGTGTGATAGAAGTTATAACACAGTGTGAGAGTGTCTGTGCTGCTCTGCCAAGAGACTCATGTTCCTCTCAGACTGTCCATCTAGAATCTTCAACAGTCTCCCTTTAGCTTCCATTTAGGCTAAACATTTCCTCATAGAGAACACAATGCAGGCATATGGAGTCGTTTATCAAGTGACCTAAACTTAAAATAAATGTATATTACCAGTCTTAATGATGTTGATATTGATTCTGTTGTGTTATTTCTGTTGCAGAGTGAGCTGGATGTTCCGTTTAAAGTGAAAGCTGGGCAGATCGGTGAGTACCGGCAGCAGTCGGAAAGTATCTTATGTCTTTCCTTCATGTCGTTTTCTCAAGTATCATTTGTAGGTCCACAGCCTTGGTATTGCATAATCATGCTCTGGGAGGACTCTGGGCTTGTGGCTCTGGTGAAGAAGGAGTATTCGATCCATGAAGCATGACAACTCATCAGCTACAGCTGATCCTGGGTCTTAGTTCAGAGGATTGTTTAGTGACTCAGATCCTGGGTCTTAGTTCAAAGGATTGTTTAGTGACTCAGATCCTGGGTCTTAGTTCAGAGGATTGTTCAGTGACTGATCCTGGGTCTTAGTTCAGAGGATTGTTTAGTGACTGATCCTGGGTCTTAGTTCAAAGGATTGTTTAGTGACTCAGATCCTGGGTCTTAGTTCAGAGGATTGTTTAGTGACTGATCCTGTGTCTTAGTTCAGAGGATTGTTTAGTGACTGATCCTGTGTCTTAGTTCAGAGGATTGTTTAGTGACTGATCCTGTGTCTTAGTTCAGAGGATTGTTCAGTGACTGATCCTGTGTCTTAGTTCAGAGGGTTGTTTAGTGACTGATCCTGGGTCTTAGTTCAAAGGATTGTTTAGTGACTCTGATCTGGGTCTTAATTCAGAGGGTTGTTCAGTGACTCTGATCCTGGGTCTTAGTTCAGAGGATTGTTCAGTGACTGATCCTGGGTCTTAGTTCAAAGGATTGTTTAGTGACTCTGATCTGGGTCTTAATTCAGAGGGTTGTTCAGTGACTCTGATCCTGGGTCTTAGTTCAAAGGATTGTTTAGTGACTCTGATCTGGGTCTTAATTCAGAGGGTTGTTCAGTGACTCTGATCCTGGGTCTTAGTTCAGAGGGTTGTTTAGTGACTCTGATCCTGGGTCTTAGTTCAAAGGATTGTTTAGTGACTCTGATCCTGGGTCTTAGTTCAAAGGATTGTTTAGTGACTCTGATCTGGGTCTTAATTCAGAGGGTTGTTCAGTGACTCTGATCCTGGGTCTTAGTTCAGAGGGTTGTTCAGTGACTCTGATCCTGTGTCTTAGTTCAGAGGGTTGTTTAGTGACTGATCCTGGGTCTTAGTTCAAAGGATTGTTTAGTGACTCTGATCTGGGTCTTAATTCAGAGGGTTGTTCAGTGACTCTGATCCTGGGTCTTAGTTCAGAGGATTGTTCAGTGACTGATCCTGGGTCTTAGTTCAAAGGATTGTTTAGTGACTCTGATCTGGGTCTTAATTCAGAGGGTTGTTCAGTGACTCTGATCCTGGGTCTTAGTTCAGAGGATTGTTCAGTGACTGATCCTGGGTCTTAGTTCAAAGGATTGTTTAGTGACTCTGATCTGGGTCTTAATTCAGAGGGTTGTTCAGTGACTCTGATCCTAGGTCTTAGTTCAGAGGGTTGTTCAGTGACTCTGATCCTGGGTCAGTGACTGATGTAGAGAACAGAGAGTAGAAGCATGATAACTCTATATCTCCCTACACAGTAGCTCCTGTGCCTTAGTTGAGAGAGTGTGATAAAGAGAACAGAGGCTGCTATTTCAGGATGGTGCGGTGATGTGTGTATGGGCTGTATCTGTATTCTCCAGAGTCGTTACGTTGGTCTCTCTCTCTCTCTCTCTCTCACTTCACCAAGCCATTCCAACTCCAGTGGCGTCTCACTAACGAGAAGTCGACTCTGACTACGTCCCAAATACATGGACATGAATAATAGATGTCATATGAAGCATAGATCAATTAAAAACATACTTTCCCCATTTATTAATGTGGAAACCAGCTATAATCTTCACATCTCGTTTACAGGGTAGAGTTGTGCAAAACCTGTTTGTTTGTGTGATAAGATATTCAGACACAAAATATTAACTTTTTATCACAGACTCAAACTTCCTCTTTCTTGGATGTTTGAGGTCGTTGCTACAAACCACCAAACTAAACAGTGTTCTGCTGATAGATATATTGCAGTGATACACTAGCACTTTTTTCTAAAACAAAAACAAAAACAAAAAACGTAATGTAGAATCTACATGGCTAGCAAATTAGCCTGTTTGTACCATTGACAGCATGGCTTTCGCTTAGCATGCTAATCGATTAGCAAGCGCACCGCATGGATATTTTCGGCAGTTAAACACATGACAAACTGAACACTGTATGTATGTATAAACGTATGATGATAAAATATTGTAGTGAAGCAACACATAAGAAGTCAATGGCCACCATTTTCTCTCGATTCATCTCAAAAACAGCCGCCATGTTTTCCAAAATATTTTTGAATCGCCAGACTGGTCACATGACCAATGTCTGCGCTCTGATTGGAAGATTCCCAAAAAATTGCACACTAGGTGGCGCTGCCGATCAAGATTCCCCAATGTAAAATTGTTGCAGCAACCATTGCTGGCAACATTGCTCGGTGATATTGCCCCCAAAAATTGGCCTTCATTATTTGGGGAACCTATTGGCCAACTTTTTAAAATCTTTTAGAAGTCCTCCAATCAGAGCACGGTCATGTGATCAGTCTGCCGTTCTAAAAAATGGTCTGTGCTATCCGGGATCCTTGGCGACCATTTTTGAGCTGAAGTGAGAGAAAATCAACTCCTTTTTCTGGAGTGAAATGTTTCCTCACTACAATATATGGTCATGAACCGTTCATACATACATACATACATACATACATACATACATACATACATACATACATATGGTGTTCAGTTTCATGTTTAACTGACGTGAGCTCAAAGGACGGACCACCCATAAAAAAATGTATGCACATGTAGTTGCATAATAATGCGAAAATGTCCATGGTGGGGTGCATGCTAATCAGTTAGCATGCTAACCGGAGCTCATGCAAAGTCAATGGGACAAACTGGCTAAATTAGCTAGCTAGTCACCTACATTCTTAGCTAGCTATAGTTTTTACTGTATGTTTAACTAGCTGGCTAGCTAGCTTAATACCATTCACGTCTTTCTAGCTTATGATTATGAAGTTAGACGTTTGCTAAATCTAGTTACCTTTGTTTGCGCTGCCATTGACTTGACTGGCAGTAGGTTGAGTGGATGAACAAGGCAGGGGCAACACCCGTTTGTTAGCTGATGAATACCAGTACAGCTGTGGCGGTCAACAGGCAACAACAAAAGCTATAGGTGATGAGGAAATAAATAGAGAAATTACTTTTTTAAATTAATCTATGCTTCATATGACATCTATTATTAATGTCCATGTTGCCCATTGCTCATACCCTCTCCGTTGCCAGCAACATTTCTTGGCGATATTGCCTCAAAAAAGTGCTAGTGTATCCACTGCAATATATCTATCAGCAGAACACTGTTTAGTTTGGTAGTTTGTAGCAACGGCGCCTCAAACATCCAAGAAAGAGGAAGTTTGAGTCTGTGATAAAAAAGTTAATATTTTGTGTCTGAATATCTTATCACACAAACAAACAGGTTTTTTGCACAACTCTACCCTGTAAACGAGATGTGAAGAATATATCTAGTTTCCACATTTCTCTCATTCTGGATGAGGCGGCGTGTGATGAGAACACATATTTTCTCACTGTAAACGAAGCCCCAACAGAGGCTGAGGCCTCACTGCCTTAGTACCCGTTTAGCCTTTGTTGTTTAACGTTAAGCAGTCTTGTTCTAGGTCCTGTAGATTAACTTTAGGATTGATTTAGCTTTTTAGCTCCTTTTTTTTTAACCTTATCAGTAACGTATGGGGCCCAGTCCCGTACTAGATCCTATAGATTAATTGACCTAAAAAAAGGCTACTCTGAGAGACTGTTAAACTCTGCCCTTGGCTTTGTCCCCCCCCCCCCTCAGACAGAGGTCTGTTGTTGTGTTGTGAGGAAATGTGAAAGGGCTCTAATGGGAGATGTGCTGGGCATGGGTAGATTCTCTGTTCCATAGAAATAGAATGACTAGAACGGGTATTTCCCATTCCAGTAAACTTGCCGTGATGGGTGGACCTGACCGGCGGCCATATTGAGTGTACCCGGCCATGAGTGTTCCAGTCAAAGTACTGTGGTCTGAGGCTCTTTCTCCCTTTGACTTCTAACAACTATTTGTCTATATAGGTGGAGAGTGTCTTTCCTGACCTCACCTGACAGTTTCTCTGATAATCCTTTTATGACATTAGGGAAACTACTACAATCTAAGATGCTTCATTTCTCTACTGGGAAAGTGTCCACGCCGTCCACGCGGGGTTTGTTAACAACACCCATGAGGTGGACAGAGACTGTAGACTAGAGAGAGTACATGGAACACTGAGGAAAGTGAACGAACCTATTTTCATTTACCTGTTAATCCATTTCAGTTTATTGGAAAGTAGTAAACAACTGAAATAGTTTCTGTTTCTCTTTTAGAGTCCCTTTGTATGTTCTGCATCACACTCGTCTCCCCTCTCTACAGACTGAAATGTTGTCTGCTTCTATTGTTGGTTAGTTAACTAGGCCCCTAAGCTTGGCTTTACTAGAATTAGCTGGGAAGGTAAACAACTGTTAGGTATTTATTTTTAAATATCTCAAAGACCTTTTTACTCTGAAACATTGATATCTTGTTCAGTTGTTAGTCATCTTAGCTAGGCCCTTGTCTAGTTCAAGTTGGTTGTACCACGACTTGTGAAGAACTCTCCCGTGGCTTTGTTAGTGTAGTGTTCGGGTGATAGAATTGCATTTGACCTATTAATGTGCTACTAGAGAGTCGACAGCCACTGCTGTTCACTGACTTCCTGCCTACAGTATTACCAGTCTCTTCCCACAGCCACTGTAGAAAACAAGACTACATTACCTACCACCAGTCTCTTCCCACAGCCGCTGTAGAAAACAAGACTACATTACCTACCACCAGTCTCTTCCCACAGCCGCTGTAGAAAACAAGACTACATTACCTACCACCAGTCTCTTCCCACAGCCGCTGTAGAAAACAAGATTACATTACCTACCACCAGTCTCTTCCCACAGCCGCTGTAGAAAACAAGATTACATTACCTACCACCAGTCTCTTCCCACAGCCGCTGTAGAAAACAAGACTACATTACCTACCACCAGTCTCTTCCCACAGCCGCTGTAGAAAACAAGATTACATTACCTACCACCAGTCTCTTCCCACAGCCGCTGTAGAAAACAAGACTACATTACCTACCACCAGTCTCTTCCCACAGTCGCTGTAGAAAACAAGATTACATTACCTACCACCAGTCTCTTCCCACAGCCGCTGTAGAAAACAAGACTACATTACCTACCACCAGTCTCTTCCCACAGCCGCTGTAGAAAACAAGATTACATTACCTACCACCAGTCTCTTCCCACAGCCGCTGTAGAAAACAAGATTACATTACCTACCACCAGTCTCTTCCCACAGCCGCTGTAGAAAACAAGACTACATTACCTACCACCAGTCTCTTCCCACAGCCGCTGTAGAAAACAAGATTACATTACCTACCACCAGTCTCTTCCCACAGCCGCTGTAGAAAACAAGACTACATTACCTACCACCAGTCTCTTCCCACAGTCGCTGTAGAAAACAAGATTACATTACCTACCACCAGTCTCTTCCCACAGCCGCTGTAGAAAACAAGACTACATTACCTACCACCAGTCTCTTCCCACAGCCGCTGTAGAAAACAAGATTACATTACCTACCACCAGTCTCTTCCCACAGCCGCTGTAGAAAACAAGATTACATTACCTACCACCAGTCTCTTCCCACAGCCGCTGGAGAAAACAAGACTACATTACCTACCACCAGTCTCTTCCCACAGCCGCTGTAGAAAACAAGACTACATTACCTACCACCAGTCTCTTCCCACAGCCGCTGTAGAAAACAAGACTACATTACCTACCACCAGTCTCTTCCCACAGCCGCTGTAGAAAACAAGACTGCATTACCTACCACCAGTCTCTTCCCACAGTCGCTGTAGAAAACAAGACTACATTACCTACCACCAGTCTCTTCCCACAGTCGCTGTAGAAAACAAGACTACATTACCTACCACCAGTCTCTTCCCACAGCCGCTGTAGAAAACAAGACTACATTACCTACCACCAGTCTCTTCCCACCGTCGCTGTAGAAAACAAGACTACATTACCTACCACGAGTCTCTTCCCACAGTCGCTGTAGAAAACAAGACTACATTACCTACCACGAGTCTCTTCCCACAGCTGCTGTAGAAAACAAGACTACATTACCTACCACCAGTCTCTTCCCACAGCCGCTGTAGAAAACAAGACTACATTACCTACCACCAGTCTCTTCCCACCGTCGCTGTAGAAAACAAGACTGCATTACCTACCACGATTCTCTTCCCACAGTCGCTGTAGAAAACAAGACTGCATTACCTACCACCAGTCTCTTCCCACAGTCGCTGTAGAAAACAAGACTACATTACCTACCACCAGTCTCTTCCCACAGCTGCTGTAGAAAACAAGACTACATTACCTACCACGAGTCTCTTCCCACAGTCGCTGTAGAAAACAAGACTACATTACCTACCACCAGTCTCTTCCCACAGCCGCTGGAGAAAACAAGACTACATTACCTACCACCAGTCTCTTCCCACAGTCGCTGTAGAAAACAAGACTACATTACCTACCACCAGTCTCTTCCCACAGCCGCTGGAGAAAACAAGACTACATTACCTACCACCAGTCTCTTCCCACAGCCGCTGTAGAAAACAAGACTACATTACCTACCACCAGTCTTTTCCCACAGCCGCTGTAGAAAACAAGACTACATTACCTACCACCAGTCTCTTCCCACAGTCGCTGTAGAAAACAAGATTACATTACCTACCACCAGTCTCTTCCTACAGCCGCTGTACAAAACAGGATTACATTACCTATCACCAGTCTCTTCCCACAGTCGCTGTAGAAAACAAGATTACATAACCTACCACCAGTCTCTTCCCACAGTCGCTGTAGAAAACAAGACTACATTACCTACCACCAGTCTCTTCCCACAGCCGCTGGAGAAAACAAGACTACATTACCTACCACCAGTCTCTTCCCATAGTCGCTGTAGAAATCAAGACTACATTACATTTACATTTACATTTACGTCATTTAGCAGACGCTCTTTTTTTTTATTATAATTTTTTTTTGGGGGGGTTGGAGTAAGGGGTGGGGGGGTAGAAGGATTACTTTATCCTATCCCAGGTATTCCTTAAAGAGGTGGGGTTTCAAATGTCTCCGGAAGGTGGTGAGTGACTCCGCTGTCCTGGCGTCGTGAGGGAGCTTGTTCCACCATTGGGGTGCCAGAGCAGCGAACAGTTTTGACTGGGCTGAGCGGGAACTATGCTTCCGCAGAGGTAGGGAGCCAGCAGGCCAGAGGTGGATGAACGCAGTGCCCTCGTTTGGGTGTAGGGACTGATCAGAGCCTGAAGGTACGGAGGTGCCGTTCCCCTCACAGCTCCGTAGGCAAGCACCATGGTCTTGTAGCAGATGCGAGCTTCAACTGGAAGCCAGTGGAGTGTGCGGAGGAGCGGGGTGACGTGAGAGAACTTGGGAAGGTTGAACACCAGACGGGCTGCGGCATTCTGGATGAGTTGTAGGGGTTTAATGGCACAGGCAGGGAGCCCAGCCAACAGCGAGTTGCAGTAATCCAGACGGGAGATGACAAGTGCCTGGATTAGGACCTGTGCCGCTTCCTGTGTAAGGCAGGGTCGTACTCTCCGAATGTTGTGTAGAGCATGAACCTACAGGATCGGGTCACCGCCTTGATGTTAGCGGAGAACGACAGGGTGTTGTCCAGGGTCACGCCAAGGCTCTTCGCATTCTGGGAGGAGGACACAACGGAGTTGTCAACCGTGATGGCGAGATCATGGAACGGGCAGTCCTTCCCCGGGAGGAAGAGCAGCTCCGTCTTGCCGAGGTTCAGCTTGAGGTGGTGATCCGTCATCCATACTGATATGTCTGCCAGACATGCAGAGATGCGATTCGCCACCTGGTTATCAGAAGGGGGAAAGGAGAAGAGTGTTTCATCTCTCCCAGGATGGTCTGTTGTTTTCCTCAGAACACCAGAGACCCCCAGAGGAACAGAGGTAGCCTGTTCATTATATATTTACACTTCATTCATGAGTCTAGATTAAAGCCTTCTAATTTCTTCTAAAATGGCTCGACGATGGTGCTACTTCAAGATTAACTTAGAGGCGCCTCTACCATCATAATGCCCCATTAGACCATAGGTCTAATTGGATCTCCTCGCCGAAGCCAGGGGTTTCGTTCTATGGTGGGGGTTCTTGGATATCTCCTAACCAAGGTCAGGGCAGCGTTTGGGAAGGACGGTGAAGGTACCTCTATACCAGCAGGCACCCCTCAGTAGTCGCCTACTGAGCCTAAGGATGACCATCATCGCTACTATCATCCGAGCTCACCACCTTCCCATCAGTTCTATAGAAGTCCCTAAGGACATCCAAGGAGTACAGAAGAGCCCTCCTGCTGAATAGCTTGGCTTTTGGCTAGTTTCCTCCGCAAACGATTCACCCCCAAGTTCAACCTTCTAATTTAGGCCTAAGAGAAAGAAAGCTAAAGAAATGTAGGCCTGAACGTTTTGGGTACTCAAACCCAATTTGGTTAATATTGAACTAAAAGAATCCTGGAGCTCAGTAAGATATGATATTTAACCTTCCTTTGTCTTCTAGAGTTCAATTAGCCTATATAACAGATCTGTATTGCCAACTCATATGATCATTGTCCTGTTAAACACCATAGGAGTTGACTAGCCCATACACTGAGTGTACCATCCTAATATTGAGTTGCACCCCCGTTTTTGCCCTCAGAACAGCCTCGATTCGTCGGGGCGTGGACTCTACAAGGTGTCGGAAGGCGTTCCACAGGGATCCTTGGCCCATGTTGACTCCAATGCTTGGGCAATGGGCCTCACAATCACGTCACGGTGTCTCTGTGCATTCAAATTGCCATCGATAAAATGCAATTGTGTTTGTTGCCTGTAGCCTATGTCTGCCCATACCATAACCCCACCACCACCATGGGGCACTCTGTTCACAACGTTGACATCAGCAAACCGCTCGCCCACACGACGCCATTCACGTGGTCTGCGGTTGTGAGGCCGGTTAGACATACTGCCAAATTCTCTAAAACGACGTTGGAGGCGGCTTATGGTAGAGAAATGAACATTCAATTGTCTGGCAACAGCTCTGGTGGACATTCCTGCAGTCAGCATGCCAGTTGCACGCTCCCTCAAAACTTGTGGTATTGTGTTGTGTGACAAAACTTCACATTTTAGTGGCCTTTTATTGTCCCCAGCACAAGGTGCACCTGTGTAATGATCATGCTGTTTAATCAGCTTCTTGATATGCCACACCTGTCAGGTGGATGGATTATCTTGGCAAAGGAGAAACGCTCACTTAACAGGGATGTAAACAAATGTGTGCACAACATTTGAGAGAAATAAGCTTTTTGTGCGTATTGAAATGTTTTTGGCGGATCTTTTATTTCAGCTCATGAAACATGGGACCAACACTTTACATGTTGCGTTTTTATATTTCTGTTCAGTGTATTAAGAAGATGGAGGCAAACTACATAAAAAGCTGATTCAGGTATGACTCAGGTAGCACTAGCTAACAATACCCAGCAAAAAAATACATACTCTGAGTCAAAGTAACGATATAATACTATAAATATATGCAATATGTAACTTTATCACTATTTCCCCCAATCACGACAGTTAATAAGTCCTGATTAGAAAACAGATGCTGTTTGTGCCATTTATGAATGAATGAATGAATGGATGTTTTTGAAGTTTTTTATTTGATTCATTACCAGCAGCACAGTGTTAGCCCTACATTGAATTAGTCTCTAGCTAAAAACCGTTGGGTAGCCTGTGTCTGGCCTTATCAATAAATGGATTGAATAAAACATTTTTATTCAGGTTTTCGCAGCCGCAGCAAAGGGATTCTGATGACATTTCGAAGGTGTCTAGTCAGAGCCTATTCTTCAGACGGACGGTGCTGTCTGCTTAGAGCTGTTCTGTGAGTTGGAATATAAAAGAGAGTGTCGTGGGGATTGAAAAGTCTTTATGAAGGAAAAGATGTTAAGCCAGAAAAATGGTGCCAGCTATTCTTGGTGCAGACTACATGTAATTCAATAGATCGGAAGCACAGAGGCTCAACCCAATCAAACAACCACCATGAATGTATGCAGTCAAGCTTTTAGATGGTGGACAAGGTTATCAAATAGCATAGGTTGCAGTTAGTCAAGTCTATTGAATACCGTGAGTTAAGGCTATTGAAGAACACATATGTATACATTAGACAGTTATTGCATCCTCTTGACTTCCCATTGCCTTCCCATTGCCTTCCCATTGCCTTCCCATTGCCTTCCCATTGCCTTCCTCATTGACTAGAGAATCTTGTTGTTTTTCAGGAAAACTGACATTGAAGATCCCTTGGAAGAACCTGTACAACGATGCTGTAGTTGCTACGTTAGATGGTCTGTATCTGCTGGTGGTTCCTGGAACGAGTAAGTCACATGTTTATACCCTCTGTAGTAAGTGACATGTTTATACCCTCTGGAGTAAGTGACATGTTTATACCCTCTGTAGTAAGTGACATGTTTATACCCTCTGTCTTTGTATTTTATGGGTCTTGAAATGATTCCTCGATATGATATTAGGGTTGGTCTACCTCTAGGTCTACATCTAGGTCTACATGCAGGTCTACCTCTAGGTCTACCTCTAGGTCTACCTCTAGGTCTACCTCTAGGTCTACCTCTAGGTCTACATCTAGGTCTACCTCTAGGTCTACCTCTAGGTCTACATCTAGGTCTACCTCTAGGTCTACCTCTAGGTCTACCTCTAGGTCTACCTCTAGGTCTACATCTAGGTCTACCTCTAGGTCTACATCTAGGTCTACCTCTAGGTCTACCTCTAGGTCTACCTCTAGGTCTACCTCTAGGTCTACATCTAGGTCTACCTCTAGGTCTACCTCTAGGTCTACCTCTAGGTCTACCTCTAGGTCTACCTCTAGGTCTACATCTAGGTCTACATGTAGGTCTACATGCAGGTCTACATCTAGGTCTACATGCAGGTCTCATGAATTGATTGATAACAACAACAACAAAAGTCTTTTTGAGATGTGTAACACTTGATTATAATACTTGTGCCACTGTAATACTGTCCCGTAGTATGATTATAATACTGTTATGACACGGTAATACTGTCCTGTAGACTGTTATGAATTAGGAACCTATATTTGAGTGGTGCTATCTGTGTTTCAGCTGTGTCTCAGTTACGTACATGTCCATACAATGGTAAGAGAATCCTTCAAGTCTGGGTTCAGGGTGGTGGACTGAGACCAATCAAGTCTCTCTCTCTCTCTGTAGTCTGTGGATGTACTCTTTATCCTGTGTTTAACAACACTGGGCTCTCCGACTCCTGTCCTGGAGTGCTACCGGGTGTGCAGGCTTTCGTTCCAGCCCTGCAGTAACACAACTGAATCAGCTAATCATGACCCAGACTGAATCCCTTCGTTGATTATTTAAATCAGGTGTCCTAGTGATGGGCTAGAATAAAAGCCTGTGCGGGACCGGTATCTCTCCAGGACCAGAGGATACCACTTATCATTTCAGCTTTGATGATTTATCACTGGGCCTGGTACTGTAGTGTGTAGTATTGGGATGGTTTGTATTGTGGTTTATTCTGGAGTCATCTGAGCTTCTCCAAACTGGTTTGGGACCTTTTTTCCTTTTGATGGCAAGGCTTTGCCTTGAGAACACATTTGATTACTTTAGTCTACAAATCAAATGAGTAGCTGAGTTAGATACTGATACAATGACACTGTTATACGGTGTCTGTTTATCCGTTGAACTCTTTATCTGTCCCTCTGATTGTGGACTCCATTAAACACCAGCTCCAATCTACTAAAAGACAGATAGTGTTTAAATCCTTGGTTGGTTAAGGGTTCTATACTCCTGACTGAAACACCATCTCCAATCTACTAACAGACAGATAGTGTTTAAATCCTTGGTTGGTTAAGGGGTCTATACTCCTGACTGAAACACCATCTCCAATCTACTAACAGACAGATAGTGTTTAAATCCTTGGTTGGTTAAGGGTTCTATACTCCTGACTGAAACACCATCTCCAATCTACTAACAGACAGATAGTTTTTCCATCCTTGGTTGGTTAAGGGGTCTATACTCTTGACTGAAACACCATCTCCAACCTACTAACAGACAGATAGTTTTTCCATCCTTGGTTGGTTAAGGGGTCTATACTCCTGACTGAAACACCATCTCCAATCTACTAACAGACAGATAGTGTTTAAATCCTTGGTTGGTTAAGGGGTCTATACTCCTGACTGAAACACCATCTCCAATCTACTAACAGACAGATAGTGTTTAAATCCTTGGTTGGTTAAGGGGTCTATACTCTTGACTGAAACACCATCTCCAATCTACTAACAGACAGATAGTTTTTACATCCTTGGTTGGTTAAGGGGTCTATACTCCTGACTGAAACATAAGTCTTTTTTCTGTAAGTTTTAAAATGTCTCATGTTATTTTGTGTGTCATGTTTGAGTCATGAAAATGACTTTCCGGCCGTTTCAGTAAATCAAGAAGGTTATTCAGATATCATTTGTTGAATGGAATAGAGGTTCCAGTGTCATTTCACTTTCAATTGCAACATTACATAAGCTTCTTTTGACCACTTTCTCTCCTTCCATACCAGTAGACTACCCTTCAGACAGCAGGCTACCCTTCAGACAGCAGGCTACCCTTCAGACAGCAGGCTACCCTTCAGACAGCAGGCTACCTTTCAGACAGCAGGCTACCCTTCAGACAGCAGACTACCCTTCAGACAGCAGACCACCCTTCAGACAGCAGGCTACCCTTCAGACAGCAGGCTACCCTTCAGACAGCAGGCTACCCTTCAGACAGCAGGCTACCCTTCAGACAGTAGGCTACCCTTCAGACAGCAGGCTACCCTTCAGACAGCAGACTACCCTTCAGACAGCAGACTAGCCTTCAGACAGCAGGCTACCCTTCAGACAGCAGACTACCCTTCAGACAGCAGACTACCCTTCAGACAGCAGGCTACCCTTCAGACAGCAGGCTACCCTTTCAGACAGCAGGCTACCCTTCAGACAGCAGACTACCCTTCAGACAGCAGACTAGCCTTCAGACAGCAGGCTACCCTTCAGACAGCAGACTACCCTTCAGACAGCAGACTACCCTTCAGACAGCAGGCTACCCTTCAGACAGCAGGCTACCCTTCAGACAGCAGGCTACCTTTCAGACAGCAGGCTACCCTTCAGACAGCAGACTACCCTTCAGACAGCAGGCTACCCTTCAGACAGCAGGCTACCCTTCAGACAGCAGACTACCCTTCAGACAGCAGGCTACCCTTCAGACAGCAGGCTACCCTTCAGACAGCAGGCTACCCTTCAGACAGCAGACTACCCTTCAGACAGCAGGCTACCCTTCAGACAGCAGGCTACCCTTCAGACAGCAGGCTACCCTTCAGACAGCAGGCTACCCTTCAGACAGCAGGCTACCCTTCAGACAGCAGGCTACCCTTCAGACAGCAGGCTACCCTTCAGACAGCAGGCTACCCTTCAGACAGCAGGCTACCCTTCAGACAGCAGGCTACCCTTCAGACCAAGGCACATTTAAATGAACTAGTGAACTGTCACTGGCTGAAGAGCGTGGTTGACTACACCAGGAGAAGGCGAATGAGACTGAAATATAATCAGACTTAGGACCCTAATGGATCCCCTGACTGCAGGGATGATGGGGTTTAAATAGGTTGAATCTGAGCCTTTGATAGGAATTGAAAGCTCTGTCATAGCAGCACTTAGAAGTGGACCATATTCAAAAGAAAATAGAGGATTTCTGCATATAGGAATAAAAGGCTTGGATCTCTTTCATATCTGATTTAACACTGTGCATAGCCTACACTGTACTCTTAGTGCCATAAATATACCATAGCTACAGTATTGACTGTTTTATATTATAGATTAGGCTACGTGTTCTTGTTTTATTTGCTGTATGTAAGGGATGGTAGGAACATTTTGAGTGATCTCTCTCCCAGCAGTACTCTATGAATGAGACTGGCTGCCTCCAGGACTGTCTCTATGAATGAGACTGGCTGCCTCCAGGACTGTCTCTATGAATGAGACTGGCTGCCTCCAGGACTGTCTCTATGAATGAGACTGGCTGCCTCCAGGACTGTCTCTATGAATGAGACTGGCTGCCTCCAGGACTGTCTCTATGAATGAGACTGGCTGCCTCCAGGACTGTCTCTATGAATGAGACTGGCTGCCTCCAGGACTGTCTCTATGAATGAGACTGGCTGCCTCCAGGACTGTCTCTATGAATGAGACTGGCTGCCTTCAGGACTGTCTCTATGAATGAGACTGGCTGCCTCCAGGACTGTCTCTATGAATGAGACTGGCTGCCTCCAGGACTGTCTCTATGAATGAGACTGGCTGCCTCCAGGACTGTCTCTATGAATGAGACTGGCTGCCTCCAGGACTGTCTCTATGAATGAGACTGGCTGCCTCCAGGACTGTCTCTATGAATGAGACTGGCTTCCTCCAGGACTGTCTCTATGAATGAGACTGGCTGCCTTCAGGACTGTCTCTATGAATGAGACTGGCTGCCTTCAGGACTGTCTCTATGAATGAGACTGGCTGCCTTCAGGACTGTCTCTATGAATGAGACTGGCTGCCTCCAGGACTGTCTCTATGAATGAGACTGGCTGCCTCCAGGACTGTCTCTATGAATGAGACTGGCTGCCTCCAGGACTGTCTCTATGAATGAGACTGGCTGCCTCCAGGACTGTCTCTATGAATGAGACTGGCTGCCTCCAGGACTGTCTCTATGAATGAGACTGGCTGCCTTCAGGACTGTCTCTATGAATGAGACTGGCTGCCTCCAGGACTGTCTCTATGAATGAGACTGGCTGCCTCCAGGACTGTCTCTATGAATGAGACTGGCTGCCTTCAGGACTGTCTCTATGAATGAGACTGGCTGCCTTCAGGACTGTCTCTATGAATGAGACTGGCTGCCTCCAGGACTGTCTCTATGAATGAGACTGGCTGCCTTCAGGACTGTCTCTATGAATGAGACTGGCTGCCTCCAGGACTGTCTCTATGAATGAGACTGGCTGCCTTCAGGACTGTCTCTATGAATGAGACTGGCTGCCTTCAGGACTGTCTCTATGAATGAGACTGGCTGCCTCCAGGACTGTCTCTATGAATGAGACTGGCTGCCTTCAGGACTGTCTCTATGAATGAGACTGGCTGCCTCCAGGACTGTCTCTATGAATGAGACTGGCTGCCTCCAGGACTGTCTCTATGAATGAGACTGGCTGCCTTCAGGACTGTCTCTATGAATGAGACTGGCTGCCTTCAGGACTGTCTCTATGAATGAGACTGGCTGCCTCCAGGACTGTCTCTATGAATGAGACTGGCTGCCTCCAGGACTGTCTCTATGAATGAGACTGGCTGCCTCCAGGACTGTCTCTATGAATGAGACTGGCTGCCTTCAGGACTGTCTCTATGAATGAGACTGGCTGCCTCCAGGACTGTCTCTATGAATGAGACTGGCTTCCTCCAGGACTGTCTCTATGAATGAGACTGGCTTCCTTCAGGACTGTCTCTATGAATGAGACTGGCTGCCTCCAGGACTGTCTCTATGAATGAGACTGGCTGCCTCCAGGACTGTCTCTATGAATGAGACTGGCTGCCTCCAGGACTGTCTCTATGAATGAGACTGGCTGCCTCCTGGACTGTCTCTATGAATGAGACTGGCTGCCTTCAGGACTGTCTCTATGAATGAGACTGGCTGGCTCCAGGACTGTCTCTATGAATGAGACTGGCTGCCTCCAGGACTGTCTCTATGAATGAGACTGGCTGCCTCCAGGACTGTCTCTATGAATGAGACTGGCTGCCTCCAGGACTGTCTCTATGAATGAGACTGGCTGCCTCCAGGACTGTCTCTATGAATGAGACTGGCTGCCTCCAGGACTGTCTCTATGAATGAGACTGGCTGCCTCCAGGACTGTCTCTATGAATGAGACTGGCTGCCTCCAGGACTGTCTCTATGAATGAGACTGGCTGCCTCCAGGACTGTCTCTATGAATGAGACTGGCTGCCTCCAGGACTGTCTCTATGAATGAGACTGGCTGCCTCCAGGACTGTCTCTATGAATGAGACTGGCTGCCTCCAGGACTGTCTCTATGAATGAGACTGGCTGCCTCCAGGACTGTCTCTATGAATGAGACTGGCTGCCTCCAGGACTGTCTCTATGAATGAGACTGGCTGCCTCCAGGACTGTCTCTATGAATGAGACTGGCTGCCTCCAGGACTGTCTCTATGAATGAGACTGGCTGCCTCCAGGACTGTCTCTATGAATGAGACTGGCTGCCTTCAGGACTGTCTCTATGAATGAGACTGGCTGCCTCCAGGACTGTCTCTATGAATGAGACTGGCTGCCTCCAGGACTGTCTCTATGAATGAGACTGGCTGCCTCCAGGACTGTCTCTATGAATGAGACTGGCTGCCTTCAGGACTGTCTCTATGAATGAGACTGGCTGCCTCCAGGACTGTCTCTATGAATGAGACTGGCTGCCTTCAGGACTGTCTCTATGAATGAGACTGGCTGCCTCCAGGACTGTCTCTATGAATGAGACTGGCTGCCTCCAGGACTGTCTCTATGAATGAGACTGGCTGCCTCCAGGACTGTCTCTATGAATGAGACTGGCTGCCTCCAGGACTGTCTCTATGAATGAGACTGGCTTCCTCCAGGACTGTCTCTATGAATGAGACTGGCTGCCTCCAGGACTGTCTCTATGAATGAGACTGGCTGCCTCCAGGACTGTCTCTATGAATGAGACTGGCTGCCTCCAGGACTGTCTCTATGAATGAGACTGGCTGCCTCCAGGACTGTCTCTATGAATGAGACTGGCTGCCTCCAGGACTGTCTCTATGAATGAGACTGGCTGCCTCCAGGACTGTCTCTATGAATGAGACTGGCTGCCTCCAGGACTGTCTCTATGAATGAGACTGGCTGCCTCCAGGACTGTCTCTATGAATGAGACTGGCTGCCTCCAGGACTGTCTCTATGAATGAGACTGGCTGCCTCCAGGACTGTCTCTATGAATGAGACTGGCTGCCTTCAGGACTGTCTCTATGAATGAGACTGGCTGCCTCCAGGACTGTCTCTATGAATGAGACTGGCTGCCTCCAGGACTGTCTCTATGAATGAGACTGGCTGCCTTCAGGACTGTCTCTATGAATGAGACTGGCTGCCTCCAGGACTGTCTCTATGAATGAGACTGGCTGCCTCCAGGACTGTCTCTATGAATGAGACTGGCTGCCTCCAGGACTGTCTCTATGAATGAGACTGGCTGGCTCCAGGACTGTCTCTATGAATGAGACTGGCTGCCTCCAGGACTGTCTCTATGAATGAGACTGGCTGCCTCCAGGACTGTCTCTATGAATGAGACTGGCTGCCTCCAGGACTGTCTCTATGAATGAGACTGGCTGCCTCCAGGACTGTCTCTATGAATGAGACTGGCTGCCTCCAGGACTGTCTCTATGAATGAGACTGGCTGCCTCCAGGACTGTCTCTATGAATGAGACTGGCTGCCTTTGTGTGTGGCTAACTCTGAAGGAGCTCTTTCATATCTGATGTAACATTATACCAACATGATATAATTGAAAAGTGTCAATCTGGTACGTTTTTGCAAAAAGATACACATGCAGAAACATGATGCTTATGTGTATACATTGCATTCAATTGGGGGAATGTTAGTGTCACAATATTGATGTCTAGAGATGAGCATCAGAAACGCTTTAAATGAAGAAAAAAATCAGGGTAGCCCATTGAGACCAGGGTTTCATTTGCAATGGTTCCCTGAGGACAACAAATTCAGCATGAACAAGCAAATAAAAAAATAGGTTACAATAAAAAATAAAATAATAATAATTTAAAAAATCTGCACCACAATAAATGTGTATATTTTATCAAAACAAAAGCAATTCTCCTTTAACAAACTCAACATTAGTCTCCTAAACTACCTTAGCAGCACCAGGGAATCAAGACGCTTTTTATTCCAAAAATGGGGGGCATTAAACCTGAAGACGGATTTACCTAATTCGGTGTAGACCCGAGGAACGTCAAGAGTTAAACAACCCTCTGAACGAGTTTCATAACTCGTGTTTTTATACAGTGGCTAGCGAAAGTATTCACCCCCCTTAGCATTTTTCCTGTTTTTGTTGCCTTACAACCTGGAATTAAAATTGATTTTTTGGGGGGTTTGTATCATTTGATTTACACAACATGCCTAGCACTTTGAAAATGCAAAATAGTATTTATTGTGAAACAAACAAGAAATAAGACAAAAACAGAACTTGAGCGTGCATAACTATTCACCCCCCCAAAGTCAATACTTTGTAGAGCCACCTTTTGCAGCAATTACAGCTGCAAGTCTCTTGGGGTATGTCTCTATAAGCTTGGCACAACTAGTTACTGGGATTTCTGCCCATTCTTCAAGGCAAAACTGCTCCAGCTCCTTCAAGTTGGATGGGTTCTGCTGGTGTACAGCAATCTTTTAAGTCAGACCACAGATTCTCAATTTGATTGAGGTCTGGGCTTTGACTAGGCCATTCCAAGACATTTAAATGTTTCCCCTTGAACCACTCGAGTGCTTTAGCAGTATGCTTAGGGTCATTGTCCTGCTGGAAGGTGAACCTTCGTCCCAGTCTCAAATCTCTGGAAGACTGCAACAGGTTTCCCTCAAGAATTTCCCTGTATTTAGCACCATCCATCATTCCTTCAATTCTGACTAGTTTCCCAGTCCCTGCCGATGAAAAAACATCCCCACAGCATGATGCTGCCACCACCATGCTTCACTGGGATGGTGTTCTCGGGGTGATGAGAGGTGTTGGGTTTGCGCCAGACATAGCGTTTTCCTTGATGGCCAAAAAGCTCAATTTTAGTCTAATCTGACCAGAGTACCTTCTTCCATATGTTTGGGGAGTCTCCCACATGCCTTTTGGCGAACACCAAACGTGTTTGCTTATTTTTTTTCTTTAAGCAATGGCTTTTTTCTGGCCACTCTTCCGTAAAGCCCAGCTCTGTGGAGTGTACGGCTTAAAGTGGTCCTATGGACGGATACTCCAATCTCCGCTGTGGAGCTTTGCAGCTCCTTCAGGGTTATCTGAGTGGCGCAGCGGTCTAAGGCACTGCATATCAGTGCTTGAGGCGTCACTACAGACCCCCTGGTTCGATTCCAGGCTGTATCACAACCGGCCGTGTTTGGGAGTCCCATTGGGCGGCGCACAATTGGCCCAGCGTCGTCCGGGTTTGGCCGTTGTAGGCCGTCATTGTAAATAAGGATTTGTTTTTAACTGACTTGCCTAGTTAAATAAAGGTAAAATAAAATAACATCTTTGGTCTCTTTGTTGCCTCTCTGATTAATGCCCTCCTTGCCTGGTCCGTGAGTTTTGGTGGACAGCCCTCTCTTGGCAGGTTTGTTGTTAATGGTGCTCCGTGGGATATTTCATTTTATAACCCAACCCTGATCTGTACTTCTCCACAACTTTGTCCCTGACCTGTTTGGAGAGCTCCTTGGTCTTCATGGTGCCGCTTGCTTGGTGGTGCCCCTTGCTTAGTGGTGTTGCAGACTCTGGGGCTTTTCAGAACAGGTGTGTGGATATATACTGAGATCATGTGACACTTAGATTAAACACAGGTGGACTTTATTTAACTAATTATGTGACTTCTGAAGGTAATTGGTTGCACCAGATCTTATTTAGTGGCTTCATAGCAAAGGGGGTGAATACAAATGCACGCACCACTTTTCCGTTATATTTTTTTGGGGTTGATTTTTTTAAAACAAGTACTTTTTTTTTCATTTCACTTCACCATTTTGTGTACAGTTGAAGTCGAAGGGGTGTCCACATACTTTTGTGTACTTTCTTTTAAAATACGATATATTGCCCCAGTCCTTCTCCTGTAATGTGTGTTTTAGATGTACTGTGTGTTTTTAGTTATAATATTCATCTGTTTGGCTGACAGATGCAGAGAAACACCTGTGTTGCTAGGCAACCACTGGACACAAAGGACCTTGAATTAGCCATGGACACGAACACAGCCACAGGCTTATTCATAACACCAGGAGAGAGAGACTGTTCCAATGTTCCTTCTATAGCTGATTACATCAAGTACAAAATAACATGTGGTCTAATATTCAATATAAAACAGTAATGGATGTCTGTGGCACTAACATGGTGGTGTATGTAGAACGAGGGTCATGCACTACTCATAAACATATTTACAACTTTTTATCATTCAAAAACATAGAATACAGTCAAAAATAAGAAATATTACATTTTGGCCATATCGCACAGCCCTATACAGGATTAACTCAGACCTCTATTACAAAAGCACAACAGGAAAAAGCAATATGGTTTTTCTCCTTGGGGGAAGGTTTATATACAGTTACTTGGGGGAAGGTTTTCATTTACAGTTACTTGGGGGAAGGTTTTCATTTACAGTTACTTGGGGAAAGGTTTTCATTTACAGTTACTTGGGGGAAGGTTTATATACAGTTACTTGGGGGAAGGTTTATATACAGTTACTTGGGGGAAGGTTTATATACAGTTACTTGGGGGAAGGTTTATATACAGTTACTTGGGGGAAGGTTTATATACAGTTACTTGGGGGAAGGTTTATATACAGTTACTTGGGGGAAGGTTTATATACAGTTACTTGGGGGAAGGTTTATATACAGTTACTTGGGGGAAGGTTTTCATTTACAGTTACTTGGGGGAAGGTTTTCATTTACAGTTACTTGGGGGAAGGTTTATATACAGTTACTTGGGGGAAGGTTTATATACAGTTACTTGGGGGAAGGTTTATATACAGTTACTTGGGGAAGGTTTATATACAGTTACTTGGGGGAAGGTTTATATACAGTTACTTGGGGGAAGGTTTATATACAGTTACTTGGGGGAAGGTTTATATACAGTTACTTGGGGGAAGGTTTTCATTTACAGTTACTTGGGGGAAGGTTTATATACAGTTACTTGGGGGAAGGTTTATATACAGTTACTTGGGGAAGGTTTTCATTTACAGTTACTTGGGGAAGGTTTTCATTTACAGTTACTTGGGGGAAGGTTTATATACAGTTACTTGGGGGAAGGTTTATATACAGTTACTTGGGGAAGGTTTTCATTTACAGTTACTTGGGGAAGATTTTCATTTACAGTTACTTGGGGGAAGGTTTATATACAGTTACTTGGGGAAGGTTTTCATTTACAGTTACTTGGGGGAAGGTTTATATACAGTTACTTGGGGGAAGGTTTATATACAGTTACTTGGGGGAAGGTTTATATACAGTTACTTGGGGAAGGTTTATATACCGTTACTTGGGGAAGGTTTATATACAGTTACTTGGGGAAGGTTTATATACCGTTACTTGGGGAAAGGTTTATATACAGTTACTTGGGGAAGGTTTATATACCGTTACTTGGGGAAGGTTTATATACAGTTACTTGGGGAAGGTTTATATACCGTTACTTGGGGAAAGGTTTATATACAGTTACTTGGGGGAAGGTTTATATACAGTTACTTGGGGGAAGGTTTTCATTTACAGTTACTTGGGGGAAGGTTTATATACGGTTACTTGGGGGAAGGTTTATATACAGTTACTTGGGGGAAGGTTTATATACAGTTACTTGGGGAAGGTTTTCATTTACAGTTACTTGGGGGAAGGTTTATATACATTTACTTGGGGGAAGGTTTTCATTTACAGTTACTTGGGGGAAGGTTTATATACAGTTACTTGGGGGAAGGTTTATATACAGTTACTTGGGGGAAGGTTTATATACAGTTACTTGGGGGAAGGTTTATATACAGTTACTTGGGGGAAGGTTTATATACAGTTACTTGGGGGAAAGGTTTATACAGTTACTTGGGGGAAGGTTTTTATTTACAGTTACTTGGGGGAAGGTTTATATACAGTTACTTGGGGGAAGCACATGCGAGTGGTTTCATGGACAGAGATGGAAATATCCGTTAGAAATTTAGAAAGAGGGGAGGTCTAAAGATGCAACAACTGTCATGGATTGCTAATATGACTGGGATAATGCCTTTGGCTGCTAGACATTGAAAGAAAGTTGAAAGAAAACCAATAGAACAGGTGAACGCATATGAGGAAGTCTTTATAAAATAATTGCCTCCATGTTTCTATGGTGGGATTTTGGCTATAGGCTACTTTTGAAGCAAGACATGCCTCATAATATGAAGTAAAATGTCCAAGTTTCAAACAATTTTAAGGAAAAATATAGGGACGGTAATGATGGGCCTAACTGGTAGATGGAAAGGCTTTCCCAAAAACCTTCTCAATGAATGTTAACTAGCTACAAAGTAGCCTCTGCCTACCTGGCAGAATGATATCATGATTATTTGCATCAATCCGGTGGCCATTTGTTTAGCAAACTCCATCTCATGTGCTACAGAAACACCACTAACCAAACAACAGTGCTCGGTGCCTGTGCGCTTGAATTAAAGGGTAGCTATACTCAAAAATAAAAATGTCTTAGATTTTTCCCAGACCTCAATAGTGGTCACCTGATGTGGTTTCAGCATTGTTATGGACTTAGAACATCCAATTTGGTTGTTTTTCTATAAAAAAAAGTGTGACTTTTGAGAGCAAAAATCTGTAAAAGAAAATGAAAAAATCTGTAACCTGTGAATTTCTGACTCAGTTTACAACCTCATTTAGATAGAACATATGGGCCTCCTCAGAACTGGTAGGATGTACGTAACATTGAATAGTACATTTTACATTAAAAAAAAAACACATTTTAGTCATTTAGCAGACGCTCTTATCCAGAGCGACTTACAGGAGCAATTAGGGTTAAGTGCCTTGCTCAAGGGCACATCGACAGATTTTTGACCTAGTCGGCTCGGGGATTAGAACCAGCGACCTTTCGGTCACTGGCACAACGCTCTTAACCACTAAGCTACCTGCCGCCCCTAGTACAGTGGATTACAAAATGTGCCTCGTAACTGTAGGCTACTTCTCAGATATAATACAGTCCTGGCCAAATACACTACCTCGTATCAACTGGTGATGATTTTACACACAGATGCAGAAATACTATAAAACATAATCACCGGTTAAAGGGATACTTTGGGATTTTGGGCAATGAGGTCCTTTATGTACTTCTCCGGAGGCAGATGAACTCGTGGACACCATTTTTTATTTTTATGTCTCTGTGTCCAGTACGAAGGAAGTTAAAGGTAGTTGTGCGAGCCAACGCTAACTGGCGTTAGCACAGTGACTGGGAGTTAGCAATTGCGCTAGTTAGCAACTTCCTTCAAACCCGCACGCAGAGACAAACATTTCTATCCCGAAGTATCCCCTTTTAACCGGCGATGATGTTTGCACCAGACACATCCACAGATGCAGAACCAATTAATGACAAGAACAAACTCAGCAATGTACTCCCTGCTGCTCTGGTAGAGAGCTCTGTTACACGCTGTTGCACACCAGTCCACGTCTACATTTTGCATGTCTGTTTTCTAATTGGGTATCTGGTCCTGACTATAGTTGTCCTCTCAGTTCTAGGAACCGTTGAGTATTCCTTTCCTTTCCTGTACGGTATCATGATGTTCGCTTTATTAATATGAAGGCCCACTGTGTGTTTGTGTGTGCGCACATGCGTGTAGGCCCTTTTTTGGGGGGGGATGGTTTCACAGACCAACGTCAACCTAAGCCTTATCCTGGACAACAACAACAACAAAAAAACACACCCTCTTTTTAAATCTAGGAGGAAACATAATCTTGGTTCATACAATGGAAGCAGGTCTATAGTCTATCCACGGTTCAATGTACGCATTCCAACCGTCAACTAAAGCTCTGAATGTTGAAACCGCTAACACCAGTTTAATTGTGCTGTTTTCCAGAACTGTTACTATCAACAGTTCTATGTGTATCGACTATGTAGCCATGTTGTCTTGTTCAAAGTGATTTAAGTACCAGACATCACCTGAAGCCCTGAGTATTGGATCTCTACTACCAGTTCTGTTTATTGACTATGTCCGTGTACTGACTATGTCAAAGTGATTAAGTACCAAACTTAAGCCCTGAATATTGTAATTCCAACACCAGTTGTGTTTATTAACTATGTCTGTGGTGTGTTGTTTCAAAGCGATAAAGTACGACGCGGCGAAGGAGGAGCGTTACCAGCAGGAGGCCAAGCAGAAGGAGCTGCAGCGCATTGAAGAGGCGCTTCTGATGGCTGCTCGCAGAGGTGAGGAGTTAGACTACTGATGGCTGCTCACAGAGGTGAGGAGTTAGACTACTGATGGCTGCTCACAGAGGTGAGGAGTTAGACTGCTGATGGCTGATCACAGAGGTGAGGAGTTAGACTACTGATGGCTGCTCACAGAGGTGAGGAGTTAGACTACTGATGGCTGCTCACAGAGGTGAGGTGTTAGACTACTGATGGCTGCTCACAGAGGTGAGGAGTTAGACTACTGATGGCTGCTCACAGAGGTGAGGAGTTAGACTACTGATGGCTGCTCACAGAGGTGAGGAGTTAGACTACTGATGGCTGCTCGCAGAGGTGAGGAGTTAGACTACTGATGGCTGCTCACAGAGGTGAGGAGTTAGACTACTGATGGCTGATCACAGAGGTGAGGAGTTAGACTACTGATGGCTGATCACAGAGGTGAGGAGTTAGACTACTGATGGCTGATCACAGAGGTGAGGAGTTAGACTACTGATGGCTGATCACAGAGGTGAGGAGTTAGACTACTGATGGCTGATCACAGAGGTGAGGAGACATGAGATCATGACATCTGGTGTATTTAGTCTAACCACTGCTCTCTCTCTCTGCTGTTGACCTTGTGCTGCTGATGGTGTATTTAGACTAACCACTGCTCTCTCTCTGCTGTTGACCTTGTGCTGCTGATGGTGTCTTTAGTCTAACCACTGCTCTCTCTCTGCTGTTGACCTTGTGCTGCTGATGGTGTCTTTAGACTAACCACTGCTCTCTCTCTGCTGTTGACCTTGTGCTGCTGATGGTGTCTTTAGACTAACCACTGCTCTCTCTCTCTGCTGTTGACCTTGTGCTGCTGATGGTGTCTTTAGACTAACCACTGCTCTCTCTCTCTGCTGTTGACCTTGTGCTGCTGATGGTGTCTTTAGACTAACCACTGCTCTCTCTCTCTGCTGTTGACCTTGTGCTGCTGATGGTGTCTTTAGACTAACCACTGCTCTCTCTCTGCTGTTGACCTTGTGCTGCTGATGGTGTCTTTAGACTAACCACTGCTCTCTCTCTGCTGTTGACCTTGTGCTGCTGATGGTGTCTTTAGTCTAACCACTGCTCTCTCTCTGCTGTTGACCTTGTGCTGCTGATGGTGTCTTTAGACTAACCACTGCTCTCTCTCTGCTGTTGACCTTGTGCTGCTGATGGTGTCTTTAGTCTAACCACTGCTCTCTCTCTGCGTTTGACCTTGTGCTGCTGATGGTGTCTTTAGACTAACCACTGCTCTCTCTCTGCGTTTGACCTTGTGCTGCTGATGGTGTCTTTAGACTAACCACTGCTCTCTCTCTGCTGTTGACCTTGTGCTGCTGATGGTGTCTTTAGACTAACCACTGCTCTCTCTCTGCTGTTGACCTTGTGCTGCTCACCTCACGGTGCGGGACACGTAGACTCTCAGACGGGAGAGCTGGTGTTTAATCTGGAAAGTCTTGTGTACAAGGACCCTCAGCATGGTAGGTTCTGTACTGTAGTGGACCAGCCAGGTATTAGGTTCTGTTCTGTTCTGTTCTGTTCTGTTCTGTAGTTTACCAGCCAGACATTAGGTTCTGTTCTGTTCTCTAGTGGACCAGCCAGACATGAGGTTCTGTTCTGTTCTGTTCTGTAGTGGACCAGCCAGACATTAGCTATAGACGACAGCTCCTGCATCATATTATACAGGAACCCCAGCCAAAACATTCTACAGATCCCCACTAATACACTACACAAGCTGACTATAGAAATAGACTCGAATAATCAATAGAAGACTGGAATGAAGCTTTATAACACGTACATTTGTATCTGCACATTTTGTCATCTATGTAGAGATCGAGACTTAATGTTGAAAAACGTAAAAACACATATTTTGAGGGCTTGGACAGTCACCTCTGGTGAAAGTCCTCTGCAACCTCTCTCCTTCTGTAGACCTGATGTGTCACTACTGTTGGCTTTGTCTTCAACCTGTTCTGATGTTTGTCTGTGATGTCACTGTTGCACTGACTATATCCACTAACAGTTATTCCCCTGTTAATGCTGCCCTGACTATATCCACTAACAGTTATTCCCCTGTTAATGCTGCCCTGACTATATCCACTAACAGTTATTCCCCTGTTAATGCTGCCCTGACTATATCCACTAACAGTTATTCCCCTGTTAATGCTGCCCTGACTATATCCACTAACAGTTATTCCCCTGTTAATGCTGCCCTGACTATATCCACTAACAGTTATTCCCCTGTTAATGCTGCCCTGACTATATCCACTAACAGTTATTCCCCTGTTAATGCTGCCCTGACTATATCCACTAACAGTTATTCCCCTGTTAATGCTGCCCTGACTATATCCACTAACAGTTATTCCCCTGTTGATGCTGCCCTGACTATATCCACTAACAGTTATTCCCCTGTTAATGCTGCCCTGACTATATCCACTAACAGTTATTCCCCTGTTAATGCTGCCCTGACTATATCCACTAACAGTTATTCCCCTGTTAATGCTGCCCTGACTATATCCACTAACAGTTATTCCCCTGTTAATGCTGCGTAAATGGTAAAGGATTTAAGAGTAGAAAACAGAAAAAAGGCTTCAGGAGTCTAAAGTCTTTAAAACGCCGTGAAAACAAACAGGGTAGGTACTTGTGTGTTTTTTGGTGTGCATGTATTTTGTGTGCGTGTGTGACTGTCAATGCGATTGTGTGTTGTGACAGTAGTATTGACCAAAAGACATCATCTTAAATCCTCCAATGACTTCCGTGGATTTCAACCAGTGCACGTTATCAGCTGCCTGAGTAGGTTGTTCTGATCCCTTTCAGAAAAGCCTCAGCAGGATGAGAAAAAGGATACGTTTGCCGAGAAGCTGGCCACGCAAGTCATCAAGAACCTGCAAGTGAAGATCACCAGCATCCATATCCGATATGAGGACGATGTCAGTTTCTAGAGCTGGGACACAACACTCCTCACACAGCCTCCTCTCTCCTTGTCTCTTTTCCTCACCACCTCTCCTTGTGTTCTCTTGTCACCTGTTCTCCTCACCTCCTCTCCTCCTCTCCTTTCCTAATCTCTTCTCCTTGTGTCCTCTCCTCACCTCCTCTCCTATATCCTCTCCTCACCTCCTCTCCTTGTCTCCTTTCCTCATCTCCTCTCGTCAACTCCTCTTCTTGTCTCCTCACCTTCTCTCCTCTCCTTTCCTCACCTCCTCTCCTTGTCTAATTTCCTCACCTCCTCTCCTCCTCTCCTTTCCTCACCTCATCTCCTTACTCCTTTCCTCACCTCCTATCCTTGTCTCCTCCTCTCCTTTCCTCACCTCCTCTCCTTGTCTCATTTCCTCACCTCCTCTCCTCCTCTCCTTTCCTCACCTCCTTACTCCTTTCCTCACCTCCTCTCCTTTCCTCACCTCCTCTCCTTGTCTCATTTCCTCACATCCTTTCCTAGTACTTCCTGTCTCCCAGTGCATTTTGGGAGGTTGTGTGATTGGCTCTATGGTTTGTGTGTTACAGATATCAGACCCCCAGCAGCCCCTCTCCATGGGAGTCACCCTGGCTGAGCTGAGTCTACAGGTGTACACACACACACACACACACACACACACACACACACACACACACACACGCACACACACTGGTGGACAGGATTGAATTAGTCTTTCCGAAAACAAAACATGAATTTCTCTTTTGATTTTGTTTGTAGACAACCGATGAGAACTGGAAGGTGTGTATACTGAACGAGGCAGCCAAAATCATCTACAAGGTAACAGCTGTTTGTGTAGCATAAATGAATACATGTTGATGTTATTAAGAGCTCTTGTCACTCTGTCCAAGGTAACACTTTCCACTGAGGTAACAGAGTCCGTAGCTCATACAGATGGATTTCATGGAAGGGCTGACAGATTTCATGGCAAAGCTGTGCTGTATGTTGTTGACTTGTAACATTGGTGTAACATTGTTGATGTGACCCAGTGCGTTTACTCCCTGTCCTCTCTGTGTTTCCAGCTGGGCCGGTTAGAATGTCTGTGTGCTTACTGGAACGTCAACAGTCCCGTCTTCTATAAAGGCTCCTGGGAAGAGATAGTGGTAATGTACCTCTCTGTCTTTACTCCAGTCATCCTCCTTTATTAGGAAGAGATAGTGGTAATGCACCTCTGTCTTTACTCCAGTCATCCTCCTTTATTAGGAAGAGATAGTGGTTATGAACCTCTCTGTCTTTACTCCAGTCATCCTCCTTCATTAGGAAGAGATAGTGGTAAGGAACCTCTCTGTCTTTACTCCAGTCATCCTCCTTCATTAGGAAGAGATAGTAGTAATGAACCTCTGTCTTTACTCCAGTCATCCTCGTTCATTAGGAAGAGATAGTGGTAATGAACCTCTCTGTCTTTACTCCAGTCATCCTCCTTCATTAGGAAGAGATAGTGGTAATGTACCCCTCTGTCTTTACTCCAGTCATCCTCCTTCATTAGGAAGAGATAGTGGTAATGAACCTCTGTCTTTACTCCAGTCATCCTCCTTTATTAGGAAGAGATAGTGGTTATGAACCTCTCTGTCTTTACTCCAGTCATCCTCCTTCATTAGGAAGAGATAGTGGTAATGTACCTCTCTGTCTTTACTCCAGTCATCCTCCTTCATTAGGAAGAGATAGTGGTAATGAACCTCTCTGTCTTTACTCCAGTCATCCTCCTTCATTAGGAAGAGATAGTGGTAATGAACCTCTCTGTCTTTACTCCAGTCATCCTCCTTCATTAGGAAGAGATAGTGGTAATGAACCTCTCTGTCTGTACTCCAGTCATCCTCCTTCATTAGGAAGAGATAGTGGTAATGAACCTCTCTGTCTTTACTCCAGTCATCCTCCTTTATTAGGAAGAGATAGTGGTAATGAACCTCTCTGTCTTTACTCCAGTCATCCTCCTTCATTAGGAAGAGATAGTGGTAATGAACCTCTCTGTCTTTACTCCAGTCATCCTCCTTCATTAGGAAGAGATAGTGGTAATGAACCTCTCTGTCTTTACTCCAGTCATCCTCCTTCATTAGGAAGAGATAGTGGTAATGAACCTCTCTGTCTTTACTCCAGTCATCCTCCTTTATTAGGAAGAGATAGTGGTAATGAACCTCTCTGTCTTTACTCCAGTCATTCTCCTTCATTAGGAAGAGATAGTGGTAATGAACCTCTCTGTCTTTACTCCAGTCATCCTCCTTCATTAGGAAGAGATAGTGGTAATGAACCTCTCTGTCTTTACTCCAGTCATCCTCCTTTATTAGGAAGAGATAGTGGTAATGAACCTCTCTGTCTTTACTCCAGTCATCCTCCTTTATTAGGAAGAGATATTGGTAATGAACCTCTCTGTCTTTACTCCAGTCATCCTCCTTCATTAGGAAGAGAGAGTGGTAATGCACCTCTCTGTCTTTACTCCAGTCATCCTCCTTCATTAGGAAGAGATAGTGGTAATGAACCTCTCTGTCTTTACTCCAGTCATCCTCCTTCATTAGGAAGAGATAGTGGTAATGAACCTCTCTGTCTTTACTCCAGTCATCCTCCTTTATTAGGAAGAGATAGTGGTAATGAACCTCTCTGTCTTTACTCCAGTCATCCTCCTTCATTAGGAAGAGATAGTGGTTATGAACCTCTCTGTCTTTACTCCAGTCATCCTCCTTCATTAGGAAGAGATAGTGGTAATGAACCTCTCTGTCTTTACTCCAGTCATCCTCGTTCATTAGGAAGAGATAGTAGTAATGAACCTCTCTGTCTTTACTCCAGTCATCCTCCTTTATTAGGAAGAGATAGTGGTAATGAACCTCTCTGTCTTTACTCCAGTCATCCTCCTTTATTAGGAAGAGATAGTGGTAATGAACCTCTCTGTCTTTACTCCAGTCATCCTCCTTCATTAGGAAGAGATAGTGGTAATGCACCTCTCTGTCTTTACTCCAGTCATCCTCCTTCATTAGGAAGAGATAGTAGTAATGAACCTCTCTGTCTTTACTCCAGTCATCCTCCTTCATTAGGAAGAGATAGTGGTAAGGAACCTCTGTCTTTACTCCAGTCATCCTCCTTCATTAGGAAGAGATAGTGGTAAGGAACCTCTCTGTCTTTACTCCAGTCATCCTCCTTCATTAGGAAGAGATAGTAGTAATGAACCTCTCTGTCTTTACTCCAGTCATCCTCCTTCATTAGGAAGAGATAGTGGTAAGGAACCTCTGTCTTTACTCCAGTCATCCTCCTTCATTAGGAAGAGATAGTGGTAAGGTACGTTGTGTCACATGACACCATACGATACAATATGTTTTATTGTTAATATATTTACATGGAAATGCATTTTGTGAAGTCAGCATGCAAACACAATCCACTATAATACGTGCAGTACGGAAAACACTGGAACGTTTTTACACAAGTCACACATGTTGAGAGTCTCTGAGGCCTATTGTCCCACCATGTGTTTGGCCTGCCTGCATCTGTCCTATGTCTTTTGCACAGTTCATTGTGTTCAAATCAAATCAAATCAAATCAAATTTTATTGGTCACATGCGCCGAATACAACAGGTGCAGACATTACAGTGAAATGCTTACTTACAGCCCTTAACCAACAGTGCATTTATTTTAAACAAAAAAGTAAGAATAAAACAACAACAAAAAAGTGTTGAGAAAAAAAGAGCAGAAGTAAAAAATAAAGTGACAGTAGGGAGGCTATATATACAATAGAATAAAGTGACAGTAGGGAGGCTATATATACAGGGGGGTACCGTTGCATAGTCAATGTGCGGGGGCACCGGCTAGTTGAGGTAATATGTACATGTGGGTAGAGTTAAAGTGACTATGCATAAATACTTAACAGAGTAGCAGCAGCGTAAAAGGGATGGGGTGGGGGGGCAGTGCAAATAGTCCGGGTAGCCATGATTAGCTGTTCAGGAGTCTTATGGCTTGGGGGTAGAAGCTGTTGAGAAGTCTTTTGGACCTAGACTTGGCACTCCGGTACCGCTTGCCGTGCGGTAGCAGAGAGAACAGTCTATGACTAGGGTGACTGGAGTCTTTGACAATTTTGAGGGCCTTCCTCTGACACCGCCTGGTATAGAGGTCCTGGATGGCAGGGAGCTTTGCCCCAGTGATGTACTGGGCCGTACGCACTACCCTCTGTAGTGCCTTGCGGTCAGAGGCCAAGCAGTTGCCATACCAGGCGGTGATGCAACCAGTCAGGATGCTCTCGATGGTGCAGCTGTAGAATTTTTTGAGGATCTGAGGACCCATGCCAAATCTTTTTAGTCTCCTGAGGGGGAATAGGCTTTGTCGTGCCCTCTTCACGACTGTCTTGGTGTGTTTGGACCATGATAGTTCGTTGGTGATGTGGACACCAAGGAACTTGAAGCTCTCAACCTGTTCCACTACAGCCCCGTCGATGAGAATGGGGGCGTGCTCAGTCCTCTTTTTTTTCCTGTAGTCCACAATCATCTCCTTTGTCTTGGTCACGTTGAGGGGAGAGGTTGTTGTCCTGGCACCACACGGCCAGATCTCTGACCTCCTCCCTATAGGCTGTCTCATCGTTGTCGGTGATCAGGCCTACCACTGTTGTGTCGTCGGCAAACTTAATGATGGTGTTGGAGTCGTGCCTGGCCATGCAGTCATGGGTGAACAGAGAGTACAGGAGGGGACTGAGCACGCACCCCTGAGGGGCCCCCGTGTTGAGGATCAGTGTGGCAGATGTGTTGTTACCTACCCTTACCACCTGGGGGCGGCCCGTCAGGAAGTCCAGGATCCAGTTGCAGAGGGAGGTGTTTAGTCCCAGGATCCTTAGCTTAGTGATGAGCTTTGAGGGCACTATGGTGTTGAATGCTGAGCTGTAGTCAATGAATAGCATTCTCACGTAGGTGTTCCTCTTGTCCAGGTGGGGAAAGGGCAGTGTGGAGTGCGATAGAGATTGCATCATCTGTGGATCTGTTGGGGCGGTATGCAAATTGGAGTGGGTCTAGGGTTTCTGGGATTATGCTGTTGATGTGAGCCATGACCAGTCTTTCAAAGCACTTCATGGCTACAGACGTCAGTGCCACGGGTCGGTAGTCATTTAGGCAGGTTATCTTAGAGTTCTTGGGCACGGGGACTATGGTGGTCTGCTTGAAACATGTTGGTATTACAGACTCAGTCAGGGACATGTTGAAAATGTCAGTGAAGACACTTGCCAGTTGGTCAGCACATGCTCGGAGTACACGTCCTGGTAATCCGTCTGGCCCTGCGGCCTTGTGAATGTTGACCTGCTTAAAAGTCTTACTCACATCGGCTACGGAGAGCGTGATCACATAGTCGTCCGGAACAGCTGGTGCTCTCATGCATGCTTCAGTGTTGCTTGCCTCGAAGCGAGCATAGAAGTGGTTTAGCTCGTCTGGTAGGCTTGTGTCACTGGGCAGCTCGCGGCTGTGCTTCCCTTTGTAGTCTGTAATAGTTTTCAAGCCCTGCCACATCCGACGAGCGTCAGAGCCAGTGTAGTATGATTCAATCTTAGACCTGTATTGACTCTTTGCCTGTTTGATGGTTCGTCGGAGGTCATAGCGGGATTTCTTATAAGCGTCCGGGTTAGAGTCCCGTTCCTTGAAAGCGGCAGCTCTACCCTTTAGCTCAGTGCGGATGTTTCCTGTAATCCATGGCTTCTGGTTGGGGTATGTACGTACGGTCACTGTGGGGACGACATCATCGATGCACTTATTGATGAAGCCAGTGACTGATGTGGTGTACTCCTCAATGCTGTCTGAAGAATCCCTGAACATGTTCCAGTCTGTGCTAGCAAAACAGTCCTGTAGCTTAGCATCTGCGTCATCTGACCACTTTTTTATTAGCTTTTTTATTAGCCGAGTCACTGGTGCTTCCTGCTTCAGTTTTTGCAGTTGTTGCTGTCTAACTAAAGGAATATTCTGTGGTAACAGCAGTTCATTGTGTTGCTGTCTAACTAAAGGAATATTCTGTGGTAACAGCAGTTCATTGTGTTGCTGTCTAACTAAAGGAATATTCTGTGGTAACAGCAGTTCATTGTGTTGCTGTCTAACTAAAGGAATATTCTGTGGTAACAGCAGTTCATTGTGTTGCTGTCTAACTAAAGGAATATTCTGTGGTAACAGCAGTTCATTGTGGTGCTGTCTAACTAAAGGAATATTCTGTGGTAACAGCAGTTCATTGTGGTGCTGTCTAACTAAAGGAATATTCTGTGGTAACAGCAGTTCATTGTGTTGCTGTCTAACTAAAGGAATATTCTGTGGTAACAGCAGTTCATTGTGGTGCTGTCTAACTAAAGGAATATTCTGTGGTAACAGTAGTTCATTGTGTTGCTGTCTAACTAAAGGAATATTCTGTGGTAACAGCAGTTTATTGTGTTGCTGTCTAACTAAAGGAATATTCTGTGGTAACAGCAGTTCATTGTGTTGCTGTCTCACTAAAGGAATATTCTATTCAAGTGACACATGGCTCCTATATTCAACATGTCAACTGATAATTGAAAAGCAAACTAGTCAGAGCTGTTGAGTAATGCAGCAGACAGGCCTTGGCTTGCTGTCATCATGCAGCAGAACAGGGCTTGGCTTGCTGTCATCATGCAGCAGAACAGGGCTTGGCTTGCTGTCATCATGCAGCAGAACAGGGCTTGGCTTGCTGTCATCATGCAGCAGAACAGGGCTTGGCTTGCTGTCATCATGCAGCATAACAGAGCTTGGCTTGCTGTCATCATGCAGCATAACAGGGCTTGGCTTGCTGTCATCATGCAGCAGACAGGGCTTGGCTTGCTGTCATCATGCAGCAGAACAGGGCTTGGCTTGCTGTCATCATGCAGCAGACAGGACTTGGCTTGCTGTCATCATGCAGCAGACAGGGCTTGGCTTGCTGTCATCATGCAGCAGAACAGGGCTTGGCTTGCTGTCATCATGCAGCAGAACAGGGCTTGGCTTGCTGTCATCATGCAGCAGACAGGTTTTGGCTTGCTGTCATCATGCAGCAGAACAGTGCTTGACTTGCTATCATCATGCAGCAGAACAGGGCTTGGCTTGCTGTCATCATGCAGCAGAACAGGGCTTGGCTTGCTGTCTTCATGCAGCAGAACAGGGCTTGGCTTATTGTCATGCATTTATAACTGGGTATTTGTTAGTGTGTCTGAATGTGTATGTTGTGGTCTGATCATATTGTCTCCAGTGTGTTGTGGTCTGATCGTATTGTCCCCAGTGTGTTGTGGTCTGATCATATTGTCTCCAGTGTGTTGTGGTCTGATCATATTGTCTCCAGTGTGTTGTGGTCTGATCATATTGTCTCCAGTGTGTTGTGGTCTGATCATATTGTCCCCAGTGTATTGTGGTCTGATCATATTGTCCCCAGTGTGTTGTGGTCTGATCATATTGTCTCCAGTATGTTGTGGTCTGATCATATTGTCTCCAGTGTGTTGTGGTCTGATCATATTGTCCCCAGTGTGTTGTGGTCTGATCGTATTGTCCCCAGTGTGTTTTGTGTTGTTGAATGTCAGAATAACAGAGAGTAATGGGGAATATATATCTCTGTCAGATGTTGACACGAGAGGAGAGGAGGTTGTTGTTGTTTCATTAGTGTGTGTGTGTGTGTGTGTGTGTGTGTGTGTGTGTGTGTGTGTGTGTGTGTGTGTGTGTGTGTGTGTGTGTGTGTGTGTGTGTGTGTGTGTGTGTGTGTGTGTGTGTGTGTGTGTGTGTGTGTGTGTGTGTGTGTGTGTGTGTGTGTGTGTGTGTGTGTGTGTGTGTGTGTGTGTGTGTGTGTGTGTGTGTGTGTGTGTGTGTGTGTGTGCGCTGTTGCTGGTGACATACAAGTAAACCCAGGCACACACCACGGATAAACGGATCAATGTCTTTTCCACAGCACTGCAGACAGCATCATTGGTGCTGGTTGGTAGTTGCCTCAGGCTGAGAAGCATCATTAGGACGTGTGTGTGTCTGCGCGCGTCCGTCCGTGTGCGTGCGCCAATAAGCCTCTGACACGTGGGTGAAGTAGCCGTGTGACGTTCTCTCATCTGGAATGAGGTGTAACTAAGTTAGTGTTTCCGTTAGCTATTCACATGAACTCCCATGGCTGAATCAGAATACAGCTGTATCTAGCTAGCCACACACAGTTGACAATACAATATCTTAGATGAGTTGGTTTTAGGCTGGGTATCTGTGAGGCACTTTGTGACAACTGCTGATGTAAAAAGGGCTTTATAAAATTAATTTCATTGATTGATAGTTTATCAGAGGATTATAAATGAATTTCCCTTGCGAGATCATTCAGTTTATTTTGCTTCCCCCTGGATTTGATAAAAACAAAAAACAAAAATTGGTTGACTGTTCTCTCTCCCTGGTGTTGGCTGTTCTCTCTCCCTGGTGTTGACTGTTCTCTCTCCCTGGTGTTGACTGTTCTCTCTCCCTGGTGTTGACTGTTCTCTCTCCCTGGTGTTGACTGTTCTCTCTCCCTGGTGTTGACTGTTCTCTCTCTCCCTGGTGTTGACTGTTGTCTCTCCCTGGTGTTGACTGTACTACATAAGGCTTAACTCTACATAAGGCTTAACACTACATAAGGCTTAACACTACATAAGGCTTAAACTCTACATAAGGCTTAACTCTACATAAGGCTTAAACACTACATAAGGCTTAAACACTACATAAGGCTTAACACTACATAAGGCTTAACACTACATAAGGCTTAACACTACATAAGGCTTAAACACTACATAAGGCTTAAACACTACATAAGGCTTAAACACTACATAAGGCTTAAACACTACATAAGGCTTAACACTACATAAGGCTTAACACTACATAAGGCTTAAACACTACATAAGGCTTAATGATTTAGCTAGTATCAAACCATCCAAACCCTAGCCTTGCGTCATGACAACTATCTGTTGCTTCTAAACATTTAGAGGTTCAGTTTAAATACTGATGGAACAGTATGGCAGGCGGAGTAGCCTATGTTCTGTAAGATCATTTCCCTGTAAGATATTCCTTACAAGACGTTGACCTCTTATGTACGCCTTCCAGTGGAGAGGTATTATAGATCCCTATATGAAGTACTACCCTGAAGGTATTCAAGTCCCTAACCGCTCCTCCCTCCATTATCTTTTCACACGCTCTCCTTCTCTCCTCTCCTGTTTTTATAGACATTTGCATTTTCCTCAATAAGCTCTGTAGATAATGTATCCAACACCACCATATACAGTGGTACTATCTCCACCATGAAAGAGCCACTCAGTCTGAATACAAACTGAAGAACAGGCTTTATGTAACCTACTATAGACAGGACCAGGACTCAGGAGTTGTTCCTCACCACTTGACCTGACCAGGATAAGGAGGTCGATGCATGCGGTCTCCCTACTGGTCCTAGTTATAGTAGATACGCGTGGTTACACAGAGCTGTGAGGGTCGTTCTGTTCCCTGTCAGTCTGAACACTCGTTACAACACAGAGCTGTGAGGGTCGTTCTGTTCCCTGTCAGTCTGAACACTCGTTACAACACAGAGCTGTGAGGGTCGTTCTGTTCCCTGTCAGTCTGAACACTCGTTACAACACAGAGCTGTGAGGGTCGTTCTGTTCCCTGTCAGTCTGAACACTCGTTACAACACAGAGCTGTGAGGGTCGTTCTGTTCCCTGTCAGTCTGAACACTCGTTACAACACAGAGCTGTGAGGGTCGTTCTGTTCCCTGTCAGTCTGAACACTCGTTACAACACAGAGCTGTGAGGGTCGTTCTGTTCCCTGTCAGTCTGAACACTTGTTACAACACAGAGGTCTCATGAGATCCCCGTAGCTGTGTGTTGTAACGAGCGTAGTGACTTCAGAGAACCTGTAGTTATAGTCATAACTTTCCGTTATTTCCACCATCACTTGCTAACAGACTTTAAACATAGACGTGGAGCACAGGGTCTTGACCAGCTCAGTGCTTCATTATCTTTAGGGCGATATTTCATTCTCGAATGAACCACAGGTCAAATGGATTTGGAACAAACCGTTTGGGGTCTTTGTTTGAACTGTTAATTATTCTTTGGGTTGATCCGACCAGCTGTTTCCATCTTAGATACACGTTGGGTTGATCCGACAGCTGTTTCCATCTTAGATACACGTTGGGTTGATCCGACAGCTGTTTCCATCTTAGATACACGTTGGGTTGATCCGACAGCTGTTTCCATCTTAGATACACGTTGGGTTGATCCGACAGCTGTTTCCATCTTAGATACACTTTGTCCCGAGTGGCACAGTGGTCTAAGGCACTGCATCGCAGTGCTAGCTGTGCCACTAGAGATCCTGGTTGGAGTCCAGGCTCTGTCGCAGCCGGCCGCGACCGGGAGACCCATGGGCGGCGCACAATTGGTCCAGCGTCGTCCAAGGTAGGAGAGGGTTTGGCCGGCAGGGATGTGGGTTCGTTTCCCACGTGGGGCCAGTATGAAAAAAACAAAAAACAAAACAAACAAAAAAACATGTATGCACTCACTAACTGTAAGTCGCTCTGGATAAGAGCGTCTGCTAAATGACTTAAAATGTCATGTAAATGTCATGATATAATATAATACGGTTGAAGTCGGAAGTTTACATACACTTAGGTTGGAGTCATTAAAACTCGTTTTTCAACCACTCCACAAATGTCTTGTTAACAAACTATAGTTTTGGCAAGTCGGTTAGGAGATCTACTTTGTGCATGACACAAGTAATTTTTCCAACAATTGTTTACAGACAGATTATTTCACTTATAATTCACTGTATCACAATTCCAGTGGGTCAGAAGTTTACATACACTAAGTTGACTGTGCCTTTAAACAGCTTGGAAAATTCCAGAAAATGATGTCAAGGCTTTAGAAGCTTCTGATAGGCTAATTGACATAATTTGAGTCAATTGGAGGTGTACCTGTGGATGTATTTCAAGGCCTACCTTCAAACTCAGTGCCTCTTTGCTTGACATCATGGGAAAATAAAAAAAAATCAGCCAAGACCTCAGAAAAAGAATTGTAGACCTCCACAAGTCTGGTTCATCCTTGGGAGCAATTTCCAAACGCCTGAAGGTACCACGTTCATCTGTAAAAACAATAGTATGCAAGTATAAACACCATGGGACCACGCAGCCGTCATACCGCTCAGGAAGAAGACGTGTTCTGTCTCCTAGAGATGAACGTACTTTGGTGCGAAAAGTGCAAATCAATCCCAGAACAACAGCAAAGGACCTTGTGAAGATGCTGGAGGAAACAGGTACAAAAGTATCTATATCCACAGTAAAATGAGTCCTATATCAACATAACCTGAAAGGCTGCTCAGCAAGGAAGAAGCCACTGCTCCAAAACCGCCCATCGTTATGTTTGGAGGAAAAAGGGGGAAGCTTGCAAGCCGAAGAAAACCATCCCAACCGTGAAGCACTGGGGTGGCAGCATCATGCTGTGGGTGTGCTTTGCTGCAGGAGGGACTGGTGCACTTCACAAAATAGATGGCATCATGAGGAAGGAAAATTATGTGGATATATTGAAGCAACATCTCAAGACATCAGTCAGGAAGTTAAAGATTGGTCGCAAATGGGTCTTCCAAATGGACAATGACCCCAAGCATACTTCCAAAGTTGTGGCAAAATGGCTTAAGGACAACAAAGTCAAGGTATTGGAGTGGCCATCACAAAGCCCTGACCTCAATCCTATAGAAAATGTGTGGGCAGAACTGAAAAAGCGTGTTCAAGCAAGGAGGCCTACAAACCTGACTCAGTTACAACAGCTCTGTCAGGAGGAATGGGCCAAAATTCACCCAACTTATTGTGGGAAGCTTGTGGAAGGCTACCCAAAACGTTTGACCCAAGTTAAACAATTTAAAGGCAATGCTACCAAATACTAATTGAGTGTATGTAAACTTCCGACCCACTGGGAATGTGATGAAAGAAATAAAAGCTGAAATAAATCATTCTCTCTACTATTATTCTGACATTTCACATTCTTAAAATAAAGTGGTGATCCTAACTGACCTAAAACAGGGAATTTTTACTAGGATTAAAATGTCAGGAATTGTGAAAAACTGAGTTTAAATGTATTTGGCGAAGGTTTATGTAAACATCCGACCTCAACTGTATCTGCCATTTAACAGACACTTTTATCCAAAATTCTGGTCAGCCAAATCACTAGCAACCATCCATCACTATTACACACACTATGGCAGACAATCCTCCTCCTAATATATAAATCATCATTTAATAATAATATTATATGGCATTTGGCAGATGCTTTTTTTCCAAAGCGACTTACAGTCATGCGTACATACATTTTACTTATGGGTGGTCCCGGGAATCAAACCCACTATCCTGGTGTTGCAAGCACCGTGCTCTACAAACTGAGCTACAGAAGACCAGAGTCATATCTGTGTGATTTATTTTTTATTTTTTACCCCCCTTTTTGTCCCAAATTTTGATCTTGTCTCATCGCTGCAACTCCCCGATGGGCTCGGGAGAGGCGAAGGTCGAGTCATGCGTTCTCCGAAACGTGATCCGCCAAACCGCGCTTCTTAACACCCCGCCCGCTTAACCCGGAAGCCAGCCGCACCAATGTGTCAGAGGAAACACTGTTCACCATGACAACCGAGGTCAGCCTGCAGGCACCCGGCCCGCCACAAGGAGTTGCTAAAGCGCGATGAGCCAAGTAAAGCCTCCCCCTTGGCCAAACCCTCCCCTAACCCGGACGACGCTGGGCCAATTGTGCGCCGCCCTATGGGACTCCCGGTCACGGCCGGTTGTGACACAGCCTGGGATCGAACCCGGGTCTGTAGTGCAGCGCCTTGGACCGCGTTGCGCCACTCGGGAGACCCCATGTCTGTGTGATTTTCTAATCTTCATCCTTCTCTTTGTGTCTGTCCAGGAAAAGCTGAAGGCTGGCATCAGTACCAAGGACCAAGAGCTCAAAGACTACCAATATAGTATGTACCACTGGCAACACACACACTTTCCGTTAGAAAAAACAGAGAAACGTGTCCTTCCACACTTCAAATGTTTTTATTAAAGCTTTCATTTGACTATCCATGGCAACCTGCCAGCCAAGCCAGGAGACCATTAATATTGTTGCTTTTAAGTGTTGGATGCTTTTATCTTATCCTCACTCACCGACTGGATATACTGGCATATGTTTTCCTCTGTTAGCTTTAAAACGACTATCTTCCCAACCTCATGAAGATGAGAAAACACTCAGAGTGAACTGGTGGTCTAGAAGACGGATGTGACAGCGTTATGACAGACCAATGTGAATATGGTGATTCCGTAAATGACTTTCTGTTCTCTCCCACCGTCTGTCTGTCTGTCTGTCTCTGAACGTCTTGTGTGACTGTCTGTTTCTATGATTTGAGATGAATGCTGGTCCTAGATTAAGAAGCACTTTCGATGGAGGATCTCCAATGATCATGGTGTCTAGTCTAACCAACCCTAGATGTTGGAGGGGGAATGATCCATAAAGATGTTGGTCATATTAAAGTAGATTTCATAGGATGTTCTCTCTCTCTCTCTCTCTCTCCATGCAGTTTTCAAACCCATCTTTGCCTCTGCTAAAATGGTTATCAACCCTAATGCTGAGATTGAGCTGAAGTCCCCCAAAGCCAACCTGTATCTGGAGGTTCAGAATGTAGCAATAGAGATTACCAAACCACAGGTACGAACACACACACACACACAGCACACACACACACACACACACACACACACACACACACACACACACACACACACACACATGCATGCCAACTTAGAACATAGCTGACCAAACCTTCTTGGACTGATTCTGCTGACTAGAAGGGTTTACTTCCAGTATGTTCCAGTATGTTCCATTATGTTCCAGTATGTTCCAGTAGCTGATGTGTACTTGTTTAGTCCCGCTAAACCTAGTTGAATGCTCTGACTGAAAGTGGCTCTGGATCAGAGCGTCTGTTAAATGACTAAAATGTAAATGTAAATATCAACCATACAGACTTGACCTGGGTCAAATACATATCAAATACCTTCAAATACTTCATATGCACTTCATTTAGCTGGTTCCATGGTGCCAGCAAGCCTAACATATGCACCTCACACGTATTTGACCCAGGTCTGACCCAGAACACACAATACATCCACAGCCTGTACGCCATCTGGCTAGTGATGGCACAACATTAGCATACAGCTTACAACACAGGCTTGCGAAAGTATTCACCCCCCTTGGCATTTTTCCTATTTTGTTGCCTTACAACCTTGGAATTAAAATGGATTGTTTGGGGGTTTGTATCATTTGATTTACACAACATGCCTACCACTTTGAAGATGCAAAATATTTTTTTTGGGTGAAACAAACAAGAAAGACAAAAAAAACAGAGAACTTGAGCGTGCATATCTATTCACCACCCCAAAGTCAATACTTTTGCAGCAATTACAGCTGCAAGTCTCTTGGGGTATGTCTCTATAAGCTTGGCACATCTAGCCACTGGGATTTTTGCCCATTCTTCAAGGCAAAACTGCTCCAGCTCCTTCAAGTTGGATGGGTTCCACTGGTGTACAGCAATCTTTAAGTCATACCACAGATTCTCAATTGGATTGAGGTCTGGGCTTTGACTAGGCCATTCCAAGACATTTAAATGTTTCCCCTTAAACCACTTGAGTGTTGCTTTAGCAGTATGCTTAGGGTCATTGTCCTGCTGGAAGGTGAACCTCCATCCCAGTCTCAAATCTCTGGAAGACTGAAACTGGTTTCCCTCAAGAATTTCCCTGTATTTAGCGCCATCCATCATTCCTTCAATTCTGACTAGTTTCCCAGTCCCAGCCGATGAAAAACATCCCCACAGCATGATGCTGCCACCACCATGCTTCACTGTGGGGATGGTGTTCTCGGGGTGATGAGAGGTGTTGGGTTTGCGCCAGACATAGCGTTTTCCTTGATGGCCAAAAAGCTCAATTTTAGTCTCATCTGACCAGAGTACCTTCTTCCATATGTTTGGGGAGTCTCCCACATGCCTTTTGGCGAACACCAAACGTGTTTGCTTATTTTTTTCTTTAAGCAATGGCTTTTTTCTGCCCAGCTCTATGGAGTGTACAGCTTAAAGTGGTCCTATGGACAGAAACTCCCATCTCCGCTGTGGAGCTTTGCAGCTTCTTCAGGGTTATCTTTGGTCTCTGTTGCCTCTCTGATTAATACCCTCCTTGCCTGGTCCGTGAGTTTTGGTGGGTTTGTTGTGGTGCCATATTCTTTCAATTTTTTAGTAATGGATTTAATGGTGCTCCGTGGGATATTCAAAGTTTCAGATTTTTTTATAACCCAACCCTGAACTGTACTTCTCCACAACTTTGTCCTTGACCTGTTTGGAGAGCTCCTTGGTCTTCATGGTGCCGCTTGCTTGGTGGTGCCCCTTGCTTAGTGGTGTTGCAGACTCTGGGGCCTTTCAGAACAGGTGTGTATATACTGAGATCATGTGACACTTAGATTGCACACAGGTGGACTTTATTTAACTAATTATGTGACTTCTGAAGGTAATTGGTTGCACCCGATCTTATTTAGTGGCTTCATAGCAAAGGGGCTGAATACATATGCACGCACCACTTTTCCGTTGTTTATTTTTTAGAATTTTTTGAAACAAGTTTTTTTTTTCATTTCACTTCACCAATTTGGACTATTTTGTGTATGTCCATTACATGAAATCCAAATAAAAATTAAAGGTTGTAATGCAACAAAATAGGAAAAACGCCAAGGGAGATGAATACTTTTGCAAGGCACTGTATGGAATAATTTGTCAATGTTGTTGTAGTCCTCTGTGGAATCATTTGTCAATGTTGTTGTAGTCCTCTGTGGAATCATTTGTCAATGTTTTTGTAGTCCTTTGTAGAATCATTTCAGAAGCCTCTCTTTATGTGCACACCCTGACATGTATTCCACATGTTTCAATTTGCTGCTGGTTATTTTAACAAGATAGCATTCCCACATTTAAATGATCTTTAATCCTGAAATACATTTGAATTATATGTACTCGGTTGTTATCTATTCCTGGTTAGTACCTAACCATGGTGGACCTGCTAGAGTCTATAGACTGATATCATGTTGTCTATTCCTGTTTAGTACCTAACCATGGTGGACCTGCTAGAGTCTATAGACTGATATCATGTTATCTACTCCTGTTTAGTACCTAACCATGGTGGACCTGCTAGAGTCTATAGACTGATATCATGTTGTCTATTCCTGTTTAGTACCTAACCATGGTGGACCTGCTAGAGTCTATAGACTGATATCATGTTATCTATTCCTGTTTAGTACCTAACCATGGTGGACCTGCTAGAGTCTATAGACTGATATCATGTTGTCTACTCCTGTTTAGTACCTAACCATGGTGGACCTGCTAGAGTCTATAGACTGATATCATGTTGTCTATTCCTGTTTAGTACCTAACCATGGTGGACCTGCTAGAGTCTATAGACTGATATCATGTTATCTACTCCTGTTTAGTACCTAACCATGGTGGACCTGCTAGAGTCTATAGACTGATATCATGTTATCTATTCCTGTTTAGTACCTAACCATGGTGGACCTGCTAGAGTCTATAGACTGATATCATGTTGTCTATTCCTGTTTAGTACCTAACCATGGTGGACCTGCTAGAGTCTATAGACTGATATCATGTTGTCTATTCCTGTTTAGTACCTAACCATGGTGGACCTGCTAGAGTCTATAGACTGATATCATGTTATCTACTCCTGTTTAGTACCTAACCATGGTGGACCTGCTAGAGTCTATAGACTGATATCATGTTATCTATTCCTGTTTAGTACCTAACCATGGTGGACCTGCTAGAGTCTATAGACTGTATGGTTAAGAATGGACCCTACAGGAAGTTCAGACCTGATGTACCTGTACACACAAATGCCAAGCACTGGTAAGTCAACCAACCAACCAGTCAACCAACCAGTCAACCAACCAACCAGTCAACCAACCAGTTAACCAACCAGTCAACCACTCCATACATTCTAATGGGCAGTACTAGTCAATGTTGTGAATGCTATCTGTTTATCAGGATGGGGTCAACGCAATGTGAAGTTTTCAGAATCTCAGCTCCTTAACTATGGTGTGACGTTGTTTCCAGGTGGAAGTACGGTGTGAACAGTGTTCTGGACGTCCATATCAGACGCTTCAATCAGATGTGGTCCTGGTCCAACATCAGGAAGCACCGCCACACTCTGAAGGCCTACAGGGCAGCCTACAAGAGCAAACTACTGGCCACGCAGGGTAAACTCAAAGAGGACCAGGAGAAACAGATCCAGGACCTGGAGAAGAGCCTGGATGTTTTCAACATCACCTTAGCCCGGCAACAAGCACAGATAGAGGTTTGTGCAGTATTTGTTTTACCCATTAACCAAAAGTCTTCTACAATATATTACTGTGT
>NC_059223.1:398564-456064 GCF_020615455.1 Coregonus clupeaformis | reverse complement strand
CATTATCACGTCATCACATCATCACACACATTATCACATCATCACACACATTATGACATCACCACATACATTGTCACATCATCACACACATTATCACATCATCACATACATTATCACATCATCATACACATTGTCACATCATCACATACATTATCACATCATCACATACATTATCACATCATCACATACATTGTCACACACATTATCACATCATCACATACATTATCACATCATCACACACATTATCACATCATCACACACAATATCACATCATCACACACATTATCACGTCATCACATCATCACACACATTATCACATCATCACACACATTATGACATCACCACATACATTGTCACATCATCACACACATTATCACATCATCACATACATTATCACATCATCATACACATTGTCACATCATCACATACATTATCACATCATCACATACATTATCACATCATCACATACATTGTCACACACATTATCACATCATCACATACATTATCACATCATCACACACATTATCACATCATCACACACAATATCACATCATCACACACATTATCACATCATCACACACATTATCACATCATCACACACATTATCACATCATCACACACATTATGACATCACCACATACATTGTCACATCATCACACACATTATCACATCATCACACACAATATCACATCATCACACACATTATGACATCATCACACACATTATCACATCATCACATCATCACACACATTATCACATCATCACACATATTATCACATCATCACATACATTGTCACACACATTATCACATCATCACATACATTATCACATCATCACACACATTATCACATCATCACACACAATATCACATCATCACACACATTATCACGTCATCACATCATCACACACATTATCACATCATCACACACATTATGACATCACCACATACATTGTCACATCATCACACACATTATCACATCATCACATACATTATCACATCATCATACACATTGTCACATCATCACATACATTATCACATCATCACATATCTTATCACATCATCACATACATTGTCACACACATTATCACATCATCACATACATTATCACATCATCGCACACATTATCACATCATCACACACAATATCACATCATCACACACATTATCACATCATCACACACATTATCACATCATCACACACATTATCACATCATCACACACATTATGACATCACCACATACATTGTCACATCATCACACACATTATCACATCATCACACACAATATCACATCATCACACACATTATGACATCATCACACACATTATCACATCATCACATCATCACACACATTATCACATCATCACACATATTATTACATCGCCACATGCATTACCACACCGTCACACACATTATCACATCATCACATGCATTATCACATTATCACATAATCACATACATTATCACATAATCACTCACATCATCACACATATTATAACATTATCGCACACATTATCACATCGTATACATTATCACATCATCACACACATTATCACATCATCACATACATTATCTACCATCTGTCATATCATCACATACATTATCACATCATCGCATACATTATATACCCTCTGTCTCACATTATCACATACATTATCCGCCACCTGTCTCACATTATCACATACATTATCCGCCCTCTGTCTCACATTATCACGTACATTATCCGCCCTCTGTCTCACATTATCACGTACATTATCTAACATCTGTCTCACATCATCACATACATGATCTAACCTCTGTCTCACATCATCACATACATTATTACACCATCACATACATTATCTACCCTCTGTCTCACATTGTCACATACATGATCTACCCTCTGTCTGACATTATCACATACATTATCTAACCTCTATCTCAAATCATCACATACATTATCTAACATCTGTCTCACATCATCACATACATTATCTAACATCTGTCTCACATCATCACATACATTATCTAACATCTATTGATGATTATTTTGCCATCTGTGCAGGTCTGTCTCACATCATTGAAACCCGTAAGATTCTGGACCTGAAGATTGACCTAAAGCCTTCATACCTGCTGGTGCCCAAGTCTGGCTTCTACCACGCCAAGTCTGACCTGATGATCATAGACTTTGGTAGTCTACAGGTGAGAACAGACAGATTCTAGAATAATGACCTGATGATCATAGACTTTGGTAGTCTACAGGTGAGAACAGACAGATTCTAGAATAATGACCTGATGATCATAGACTTTGGTAGTCTACAGGTGAGAACAGACAGATTCTAGAATAATGACCTGATGATCATAGACTTTGGTAGTCTACAGGTGAGAACAGACAGATTCTAGAATAATGACCCGATGATCATAGACTTTGGTAGTCTACAGGTGAGAACAGACAGATTCTAGAATAATGACCTGATGATCATAGACTTTGGTAGTCTACAGGTGAGAACAGACAGATTATAGAATAATGACCTGATGATCATAGACTTTGGTAGTCTACAGGTGAGAACAGACAGATTCTAGAATAATGACCTGATGATCATAGACTTTGGTAGTCTACAGGTGAGAACAGACAGATTCTAGAATAATGACCTGATGATCATAGACTTTGGTAGTCTACAGGTGAGAACAGACAGATTCTAGAATAATGGCGGCAAAGACACCCTATTGTTATATTGTGTCATAGTTTAAAAGAAATGTGCGTATGTGTTTGTGTGTGTACGTGTTCACGCTTTGTGTGTGTGTGTGTGTGTGTGTGTTTAGCTGATGAGTGTGGACCAGGGGAACCACCAGCCTTTATCACCCAGTTTCAGTTCCCTGGAGGATATTATGGACCGTGCCTACGAGAGGTACTCACTGGAGCTACGCAGTGTCCAGGTCCTCTACAGCAAGTCAGGTACGCACGCACACCAGGGTTTTCCTTTAGCCGATAATAACCGGCTTTTGGCCGATGCCAGAAACAAAAAGCCGATGAATAAAAATTAATCCCATTTGCGAAATAATGCATTTTAGCCTATTGATTGATGGGATGTAGATTGACCAGTGGATGTAGCGAAGAGAACTGCTGCCACAGCTCATCAAACAGCTGTTCGGTGCTGCTCGGAGTGAAACTTGCTTTTTAGAAGCCCGGTCATTGAGCAACAATTCTAAATGCAATTGCGTGTTTAAAAAAACAGTTTTGATGGCCACAGTTAAAAATAGCTATTTATATATCTTAACTGGTAATTGAAGCGCGCTTCCCACTATGCAGGCGTCAGCACGTCACACACTGCTTTGCAATGAGATGGAGGCAGTATGCATTTTGAAAACGTACGCTTAATTGTTTGAAACTCCCGAGTGGCGTAGTGGTCTAAGGCACTGCATCGCAGTGCTAGCTGTGCCACTAGAGATCCTGGTTAGAATCCAGGCTGTCGTAGCCGGCCGCGATCGGGAGACCCATGGGTGCGGCGCACAATTGGCCCAGCGTCGTCCAGGGTAGGGGAGGGAATGGCCGGCAGGGATGTAGCTCAGTTGGTAGAGCATGGCGTTTGTAACGCCAGGGTTGTGGGTTCGATTCCCATGGGGGGCCAGTATGAAAAAATTATAAATAATGTATGCACTCAATAACTGTAAGTCGCTCTGGATAAGAGCGTCTGCTAAATGACTAAAAATGTAAATGTGATGTAATGAAACCTGGACGTTTTACTACATATTATGAGGCATGTCTTACCTTGCTTCAAAGTAGCCTATAGCCAAAATCCAACCAAACGTGGAGGCAATAATTGTTTCTAAAGATTTCCTTATTGCCATTGGAACCAGTAGCCTTCTTCTCTCATCTTCTATTGGTTTTCAACTTTATTTTATTGTCCGGTAGCCAAAGGCACAATCCTATACATACAGTGCATTCGGAAAGTATTCAGACCCTTTGACTTTTTCCACATTTTGTTAAGTTACAGCCTTATTCTAAAATGGATGGCATAGTTTTTTCCCCTCATCAATCTACACACAATACCCCATACTGACAAAGCAAAAACAGTTTTTTTAGAAATGTTTGCAAATGTATAAAAAAAACTACTAAAATATGACATTTACATAAGTATTCAGACCCTTTACTCAGTACTTTGATGAAGCACCTTTGGCAGAGATTACAGCCTCGAGTCTTCTTGGGTATGACGCTACAAGCTTGGCACACCTGTATTTGGGGAGTTTCTCCCATTCTTCTCTGCAGATCCTCTCAGGCTCTGTCAGGTTGGATGGGGAGCGTTGCTGCACAGCTATTTTCAGGTCTCTCCAGAGATGTTAGATCGGGTTCAAGTCCGGGCTCTGGCTGGGCCACTCAAGGACATTCAGAGACTTGTCCCGAAGCCACTCCTGCGTTGTCTTGGCTGTGTGCTTAGGGTCGTTGTTCTGTTGGAAGGTGAACCTTTGCCCCAGTCTGAGGTCCTATGCGCTCTGGAGCAGGTTTTCATCAAGGATCTCTCTGTACTTTGCTCCATTCATGTTTCCCTCGATCCTGACTAGTCTCCCAGTCCCTGCTGCTGAAAAACATCCCCACAGCATGATGCTGTCACCACCATGCTTCTCCATAGGGATGGTGCCAGGTTTCCTCCAGACGTGACGCTTGGCATTCAGGCCAAAGATTTCAATCTTGATTTCATCAGACCAGAGAATCTTGTTTCTCATGGTCTGAGAGTCCTTTAGGTGCCTTTTGACAAACTCCAAGCGGGCTGTCATGTGCCTTTTACTGAGGAGTGGCTTCCGTCTGGCCACTCTACCATAAAGGCCTGATTTTATGGAGTGCTGCAGAGATGGTTGTCCTTCTGGAAGATTCTCCCATCTCCACAGAGGAACTCTGGAGCTCTGTCAGAGTGACCATCGGTTTCTTGGTCACCTCCCTGACCAAGGCCCTTCTCCCCCGATTGCTCAGTTTAGCCGGGCGGCCAGCTCTAGGAAGAGTATTGGTGGTTCTAAACTTCTTCCATTTAAGAATGATGGAGGCCACTGTGTTCTTGGGGACCTTCAATGCTGAAGACATTTTTTGGTACCCTTCCCCAGATCTGTGCCTCGACACAATCCTGTCTCGGAGCTCTATGGACAATTCCTTCGACCTCATGGCTTGGTTTTTGCTCTAATATGCACTGTCAACTGTGGTACATTAAATAGACAGGTGAGACAGGTGTGTGCCTTTCCAAATCATGTTCAATTGAATTTACCACAGGTGGACTCCAATCAATTTGTAGGAACATCTCAAGGATGATCAATGGAAACAGGATGCACCTGAGCTCAATTTCGAGTCTCATAGCAAAGGGTCTGAATACTTATGTAAATAAGGTATTTCTGTTTTTCTATTTTTAATACATTTGAAAAATATTTTAAAAACATGTTTTTGCTTTGTTATTATGGGGTATTGTGTGTAGATTGATGAGAAAACAATTTAATCAATTTTAGAATAAGGCTGTAATGTAACAAAATGTGGAAAAGTAAGCTTTTTGTCTCTCACTGTTTCTGTCTCTGTCCTCTGAGCTCTGTCCCTCACTGTTTCTGTCTCTGTCCACTGAGCTCTGTCCCTCACTGTTTCTGTCTCTGTCCTCTGAGCTCTGTCACTCACTGTTTCTGTCTCTGTCCTCTGAGCTCTGTCACTCACTGTTTCTGTCTCTGTCCACTGAGCTCTGTCCCTCACTGTTTCTGTCTCTGTTCACTGAGCTCTGTCCCTCACTGTTTCCGTCTCTGTCCCTCACTGTTTCTGTCTCTGTCCTCTGAGCTCTGTCACTCACTGTTTCTGTCTCTGTCCCTGACTGTTTCTGTCTCTGTCCACTGGGCTCTGTCCCTCACTGTTTCTGTCTCTGTCCCTCACTGTTTCTGTCTCTGTCCACTGAGCTCTGTCCCTCACCGTTTCTGTCTCTGTCGTCTGAGCTCTGTCCCTCACTGTTTCTGTCTCTGTCCACTGAGCTCTGTCCTTCACTGTTTCTGTCTGCCCCTACAGGTGAGGAGTGGAAGACAGCCCGTCAACATGGTTCCTCTATACAACACATCCTGCAGCCCATGGATGTCAACCTCCAGCTGGCCAAATGCATGGTGGAGAAGGACACCAGAATGGCCAGGTAACACCAAACTGTTATCCAGGCTAAGGAAGCTGAGGGACTGTGGAATGATGCCAGAATGGCCAGGTAACACCAGAATGTTATCCAGGCTAATGTAGCTGAGGGACTGTGGAATGATGCCAGAATGGCCAGGTAACACCAAACTGTTATCCAGGCTAAGGTAGCTGAGGGACTGTGGAATGATGCCAGAATGGCCAGGTAACACCAGACTGTTATCCAGGCTAAGGGAGCTGAGGGACTGTGGAATGATGCCAGAATGGCCAGGTAACACCAGACTGTTATCCAGGCTAAGGGAGCGGAGGGACTGTGGAATGATGCCAGAATGGCCAGGTAACACCAGACTGTTATCCAGGCTAAGGGAGCTGAGGGACTGTGGAATGATGCCAGAATGGCCAGGTAACACCAGAATGTTATCCAGGCTAAGGGAGCTGAGGGACTGTGGAATGATGCCAGAATGGCCAGGTAACACCAGAATGTTATCCAGGCTAAGGGAGCTGAGGGACTGTGGAATGGGCAGTAGTATTTGAAGGGAGTTAGCATGTCTCTCGCTTACAATTAAAAGCGTTTCGGCCATCGATGGCCTTCATCAGAATCAGTAGTGTACTGTGCTGACTGGGCTGGGAATTGCCAGGGTCCTCACGATTCTCACGTTTTCTATAAGTTGTGATTTCATGTTCCAAACATTGCTCACAAGTGTGATGTAGTCATCTAGGAATATGGGACCAAATACTAAACTTTTTACTACTTTATTTATTAGAATTTTTAGGGGTGTCAATAATTTTGACCCCTACCTTTTTTTGAGAAAAAAATAATATATTACTTGTTAAACAAAATCTCTTTCTATTAGCAATTGTGTAAGTATAACATATAATTTCCCAATAGTTTTAGCGTACAATATAGCTCATTATTTATTATTTTATACAGTCATTATTGCCCGTCTTTATCAAGGGTGTCAATCATTTTGGACCGCAGTGTATGTCTGCTGCAGAGAGACGACAGAGATCATTAGAAAATGAGTTTTGATCAGTCATGGAAATAAAAGTGCTGAAAACACGTTGGCTCACTATTTAAAAAGAAGATGGAGAACAAGATATAGGATGAAAAATAGCAGAGTTTTGAAGCAGGTATAGCCGACTAAGGCTATTTAGCAACAACAAATATATACTTAGAGTCAAAGTATCAATATAATATCGTCCAAAATAATATTGTGATATGTAACTGTGTGGATTTCCCCCCTCATCACTAGTACTGACTCAATTCTGTGGTGCAGACACAGAGGGTATGGTATCTACTGTGTTTCAGATTAGTAAGGCTCTGGTATGGTATCTACTGTGTTCCAGATTAGTAAAGCTCTGGTATGGTATCTACTGTGTTCCAGATTAGTAAAACTCTGGTATGGTATCTACTGTGTTCCAGATTAGTAAGGCTCTGGTATGGTATCTACTGTGTTCCAGATTAGTAAAGCTCTGGTATGGTATCTACTGTGTTCCAGATTAGTAAGGCTCTGGTATGGTATCTACTGTGTTCCAGATTAGTAAGGCTCTGGTATGGTATCTACTGTGTAACAGATTAGTTAGGCTCTGGTATGGTATCTACTGTGTTCCAGATTAGTAAAGCTCTGGTATGGTATCTACTGTGTTCCAGATTAGTAAAGCTCTGGTATGGTATCTACTGTGTTCCAGATTAGTAAAGCTCTGGTATGGTATCTACTGTGTTCCAGATTAGTAAAGCTCTGGTATGGTATCTACTGTGTTCCAGATTCAAGGTGTCTGGAGAACTGCCTCTCCTCCATGTGAAGATCTCAGACCAGAAGATCCAGGGAGTGTTGGACCTGGTCTACAGCATCCCCCTGCCCCAGAGTGGTTCCACCCCTTCCACCCCCACCCAGAAGGTACAGTTGGTCTGACCCAGTTCACCAGTAGAGTAGCCTAAACACATCCATTACATTGGTACATCATGTCTTTTAAAAACAATAGAAATATGTTTGGCAATCAACAGCTTTCTCTTATTTTTCCATCTTGTTTCCACTAGATGCTGTGTTTGTCTGAGGCCAGGCCCAAAGTCCTGGGTTTAAAAACCCCAGTGCTGCTAGATGGATTAGAGACAGGTGGGGGCTGGTTCTTCACTACTGTATCTGCATTAACTGATTCAGGGTCAGCTGTTATCTGACCACCCTAATGGTTATGACTGTGACTGGGCGTCAGGTAATCTGATCCTAGACGGGATGCTCCTTCTATCCGCTGGTCTTTGTCTGTAACGGATGCAATGGTACAGAGTTGTCTATTGGGGAAGGTGAGTCTGTCTTGAGTGCAAGCCAGAATACAACAGCTCCCCCCTCAGGTGACAGAAGACTGTGTTTTAGTCAGCGGCTCAACCTCCTTTATCAGAACCAGATCAGCCAGACAGGGCATTTCCATTGCAACCATTACTGAAGAACCAAGACCAGGAGATAGAAGAACCATCTGTTATTGAAGAACCAAGACCAGGAGATAGAAGGACTATCTGTTATTGAAGAACCAAGACCAGGAGATAGAAGAACCATCTGTTATTGAAGAACCAAGACCAGGAGATAGAAGAACCATCTGTTACTGAAGAACCAAGACCAGGAGATAGAAGAACCATCTGTTACTGAAGAACCAAGACCAGGAGATAGAAGAACCATCTGTTATTGAAGAACCAATACCAGGAGATAGAAGAACCATCTGTTATTGAAGAACCAATACCAGGAGATAGAAGAACCATCTGTTATTGAAGAACCAATACCAGGAAATAGAAGAACCATCTGTTATTGAAGAACCAAGACCAGGAGATAGCAGGACTATCTGTTATTGAAGAACCAAGACCAGGAAATAGAAGAACCATCTGTTATTGAAGAACCAAGACCAGGAGATAGCAGGACTATCTGTTATTGCAGAACCAAGACCAGGAGATAGCAGGACTATCTGTTATTGAAGAACCAAGACCAGGAGATAGAAGGACTATCTGTTATTGAAGAACCAAGACCAGGAGATAGAAGGACTATCTGTTATTGCATGGCATGAATCATGAATGAGTGGAAACATTTCTTTCACTATGGATATGTTGTTATGACATTTATTGTCAGACGTCTGTGGATGATGTACACTGAGCAGGTGAATCCAGGTGAAAGATATTATCCCTTATTGATGTCACCTGTTAAATCCACTTCAATCAGTGTAGATGAAGGGGAGGAGACAGGTTAAAGAAGGACTTTTAAGCCTTGAGACAATTGAGACATGGATTGTGTATGTGTGCCATTCAGAGGGTGAATGGGCAAGACAAAATATTTAAGTGCCTTTGAACGGGGTATGGTAGTAGGTGCCAGGCGCACCCGTTTGAGTGTCAAGAACTGCAACGCTGCTGGGTTTTTCACACTGAACAGTTTCCCATGTGTATCAACAATGGTGTACCACCCAAAGGACATCCAGCCAACTTGACACAACTGTGGGAAGCATTGGAGTCAACATGGGCCAGGCATCCCTGTGGAACGCTTTCGACACCTTGTAGGGTCCATGCCTCAACGAATTGAGGCTGTTGTGAGGGAAAAAACGGGGGGTGCAACTCAATATTAGGAAGGTGTTCCTAATGTTTTGTCCACTCAGTGTACATTAGATCTCTTTACGCTATGCAAGCTGTATGTAATATATATGTAATCTGTATGTAATCTGTATATAATCTGTGTGTAATCTGTATGTAATCTGTATGTCTCCCTCCCTAGGCTCAGATGGTGAGTCATATTATATGTCTGTGGATGAGGAACACCAACCCTCTGCCACAGAGGAGCTGACTGACGTGCAGTTCAAGTTTGAAGTCAAAGCGGTACAGAGTTTGTTTTTTTCTGTATTTTTTTTCTATTATCTACGAAAAATCCAATAATCAAAGCAATACATTTTTCTATCGGTGACCCCCCAGTGGGAATCGAACCCACAACTCTGGTGTTACAAGCTCTACGCTCTACCAACTGAGCTACACAGGACCACAGCGTTGCTGTCTAAAGCGTTGTGATGTTATTGAGGTGTGTTTGGCGATGTTCTCCAGGTGCTGTTGGAGTTGACGCGTCAGGCTGACCAGGAGAAGACGCTGTTGGTCCTTAGTGTGTCTCAGCTGGGAGCAGAGGGCAAGATGAGAACCTATGACCTCACCATCACATCCTACCTCCGTAGAGTAGGCCTGGACTACTGTGAGATCAGAGGTACTAGTAACCCTAACCCCTAACCTATGACCTCACCATCACATCCTACCTCCGTAGAGTAGGCCTGGACTACTGTGAGATCAGAGGTACTAGTAACCCTAACCCCTAACCTATGACCTCACCCTCGCCTCCATAAAGTAGGCCTGGACCACTGTGAGATCAGAGGTACTAGTAACCCTAACTAACTAACCCTAACCCCTAACCTATGACCTCACCCTCGCCTCCATAAAGTAGGCCTGGACTACTGTGAGATCAGAGGTACTAGTAACCCTAACCCCTAACCTATGACCTCACCCTCACCTCCATGAAGTAGGCCTGGACTACTGTGAGATCAGAGGTACTAGTAACCCTAACCCCTAACCTATGACCTCACCCTCACCTCCATAAAGTAGGCCTGGACCACTGTGAGATCAGAGGTACTAGTAACCCTAACCCCTAACCTATGACCTCACCCTCACCTCCGTAAAGTAGGCCTGGACCACTGTGAGATCAGAGGTACTAGTAACCCTAACCCCTAACCTATGACCTCACCCTCACCTCCATAAAGTAGGCCTGGACCACTGTGAGATCAGAGGTACTAGTAACCCTAACCCCTAACCTATGACCTCACCCTCGCCTCCATAAAGTAGGCCTGGACCACTGTGAGATCAGAGGTACTAGTAACCCTAACCCCTAACCTATGACCTCACCCTCACCTCCGTAAAGTAGGCCTGGACCACTGTGAGATCAGAGGTACTAGTAACCCTAACCCCTAACCTATGACCTCACCCTCACCTCCATAAAGTAGGCCTGGACCACTGTGAGATCAGAGGTACTAGTAACCCTAACCCCCTAACCTATGACCTCACCCTCGCCTCCATAAAGTAGGCCTGGACCACTGTGAGATCAGAGGTACTAGTAACCCTAACCCCTAACCTATGACCTCACCCTCACCTCCATAAAGTAGGCCTGGACCACTGTGAGATCAGAGGTACTAGTAACCCTAACCCCTAACCTATGACCTCACCCTCACCTCCATAAAGTAGGCCTGGACCACTGTGAGATCAGAGGTACTAGGAACCCTAACCCCCTAACCTATGACCTCACCCTCACCTCCATAAAGTAGGCCTGGACCACTGTGAGATCAGAGGTACTAGGAACCCTAACCCCTAACCTATGACCTCACCCTCACCTCCATAAAGTAGGCCTGGACCACTGTGAGATCAGAGGAACTAGGAACCCTAACCCCTAACCTATGACCTCACCCTCACCTCCATAAAGTAGGCCTGGACCACTGTGAGATCAGAGGTACTAGTAACCCCTAACCCCCTAACCTATGACCTCACCCTCACCTCCATAAAGTAGGCCTGGACCACTGTGAGATCAGAGGTACTAGTAACCCTAACCCCTAACCTATGACCTCACCCTCGCCTCCATAAAGTAGGCCTGGACCACTGTGAGATCAGAGGTACTAGTAACCCTAACCCCTAACCTATGACCTCACCCTCACCTCCGTAAAGTAGGCCTGGACCACTGTGAGATCAGAGGTACTAGTAACCCTAACCCCTAACCTATGACCTCACCCTCACCTCCATAAAGTAGGCCTGGACCACTGTGAGATCAGAGGTACTAGTAACCCTAACCCCTAACCTATGACCTCACCCTCGCCTCCATAAAGTAGGCCTGGACCACTGTGAGATCAGAGGTACTAGTAACCCTAACCCCTAACCTATGACCTCACCCTCACCTCCATAAAGTAGGCCTGGACCACTGTGAGATCAGAGGTACTAGTAACCCTAACCCCTAACCTATGACCTCACCCTCACCTCCATAAAGTAGGCCTGGACCACTGTGAGATCAGAGGTACTAGGAACCCTAACCCCTAACCTATGACCTCACCCTCACCTCCATAAAGTAGGCCTGGACCACTGTGAGATCAGAGGTACTAGGAACCCTAACCCTGGGCCGTGGGTGTCTATAGTAGTAGCACCCCGTGTAGGATATAGACTGGGCCGTGGGTGTCTATAGTAGTAGCACCCCGTGTAGGATATAGACTGGGCCGTGGGTGTCTATAGTAGTAGCACCCCGTGTAGGATATAGACTGGGCCGTGGGTGTCTATAGTAGTAGCACCCCGTGTAGGATATAGACTGGGCCGTGGGTGTCTATAGTAGTAGCACCCCGTGTAGGATATAGACTGGGCCGTGGGTGTCTATAGTAGTAGCACCCCGTGTAGGATATAGACTGGGCCGTGGGTGTCTATAGTAGTAGCACCCCGTGTAGGATATAGACTGGGCCGTGGGTGTCTATAGTAGTAGCACCCCGTGTAGGATATAGACTGGGCCGTGGGTGTCTATAGTAGTAGCACCCCGTGTAGGATATAGACTGGGCCGTGGGTGTCTATAGTAGTAGCACCCCGTGTAGGATATAGACTGGGCCGTGGGTGTCTATAGTAGTAGCACCCCGTGTAGGATATAGACTGGGCCGTGGGTGTCTATAGTAGTAACACCCCGTGTAGGATATAGACTGGGCCGTGGGTGTCTATAGTAGTAGCACCCCGTGTAGGATATAGACTGGGCCGTGGGTGTCTATAGTAGTAGCACCCCGTGTAGGATATAGACTGGGCCGTGGGTGTCTATAGTAGTAGCACCCCGTGTAGGATATAGACTGGGCCGTGGGTGTCTATAGTAGTAGCACCCCGTGTAGGATATAGACTGGGCCGTGGGTGTCTATAGTAGTAGCACCCCGTGTAGGATATAGACTGGGCCGTGGGTGTCTATAGTAGTAGCACCCCGTGTAGGATATAGACTGGGCCGTGGGTGTCTATAGTAGTAGCACCCCGTGTAGGATATAGACTGGGCCGTAGGGTGTCTATAGTAGTAGCACCCCGTGTAGGATATAGACTGGGCCGTGGGTGTCTATAGTAGTAGCACCCCGTGTAGGATATAGACTGGGCCGTGGGTGTCTATAGTAGTAGCACCCCGTGTAGGATATAGACTGGGCCGTGGGTGTCTATAGTAGTAGCACCCCGTGTAGGATATAGACTGGGCCGTGGGTGTCTATAGTAGTAGCACCCCGTGTAGGATATAGACTGGGCCGTGGGTGTCTATAGTAGTAGCACCCCGTGTAGGATATAGACTGGGCCGTGGGTGTCTATAGTAGTAGCACCCCGTGTAGGATATAGACTGGGCCGTGGGTGTCTATAGTAGTAGCACCCCGTGTAGGATATAGACTGGGCCGTGGGTGTCTATAGTAGTAGCACCCCGTGTAGGATATAGACTGGGCCGTGGGTGTCTATAGTAGTAGCACCCCGTGTAGGATATAGACTGGGCCGTGGGTGTCTATAGTAGTAGCACCCCGTGTAGGATATAGACTGGGCCGTGGGTGTCTAGAGTAGTAGCACCCCGTGTAGGATATAGACTGGGCCGTGGGTGTCTATAGTAGTAGCACCCCGTGTAGGATATAGACTGGGCCGTGGGTGTCTATAGTAGTAGCACCCCGTGTAGGATATAGACTGGGCCGTGGGTGTCTATAGTAGTAGCACCCCATGTAGGATATAGACTGGGCCGTGGGTGTCTATAGTAGTAGCACCCCGTGTAGGATATAGACTGGGCCGTGGGTGTCTATAGTAGTAGCACCCCGTGTAGGATATAGACTGGGCCGTGGGTGTCTATAGTAGTAGCACCCCGTGTAGGATATAGACTGGGCCGTGGGTGTCTATAGTAGTAGCACCCCGTGTAGGATATAGACTGGGCCGTGGGTGTCTATAGTAGTAGCACCCCGTGTAGGATATAGACTGGGCCGTGGGTGTCTATAGTAGTAGCACCCGTGTAGGATATAGACTGGGCCGTGGGTGTCTATAGTAGTAGCACCCCGTGTAGGATATAGACTGGGCCGTGGGTGTCTATAGTAGTAGCACCCCGTGTAGGATATAGACTGGGCCGTGGGTGTCTATAGTAGTAGCACCCCGTGTAGGATATAGACTGGGCCGTGGGTGTCTATAGTAGTAGCACCCGTGTAGGATATAGACTGGGCCGTGGGTGTCTATAGTAGTAGCACCCCGTGTAGGATATAGACTGGGCCGTGGGTGTCTATAGTAGTAGCACCCCGTGTAGGATATAGACTGGGCCGTGGGTGTCTATAGTAGTAGCACCCCATGTAGGATATAGACTGGGCCGTGGGTGTCTATAGTAGTAGCACCCCGTGTAGGATATAGACTGGGCCGTGGGTGTCTATAGTAGTAGCACCCCGTGTAGGATATAGACTGGGCCGTGGGTGTCTATAGTAGTAGCACCCCGTGTAGGATATAGACTGGGCCGTGGGTGTCTATAGTAGTAGCACCCCGTGTAGGATATAGACTGGGCCGTGGGTGTCTATAGTAGTAGCACCCCGTGTAGGATATAGACTGGGCCGTGGGTGTCTATAGTAGTAGCACCCCGTGTAGGATATAGACTGGGCCGTGGGTGTCTATAGTAGTAGCACCCCGTGTAGGATATAGACTGGGCCGTGGGTGTCTATAGTAGTAGCACCCCGTGTAGGATATAGACTGGGCCGTGGGTGTCTATAGTAGTAGCACCCCGTGTAGGATATAGACTGGGCCGTGGGTGTCTATAGTAGTAGCACCCCGTGTAGGATATAGACTGGGCCGTGGGTGTCTATAGTAGTAGCACCCCGTGTAGGATATAGACTGGGCCGTGGGTGTCTATAGTAGTAGCACCCCGTGTAGGATATAGACTGGGCCGTGGGTGTCTATAGTAGTAGCACCCCGTGTAGGATATAGACTGGGCCGTGGGTGTCTATAGTAGTAGCACCCCGTGTAGGATATAGACTGGGCCGTGGGTGTCTATAGTAGTAGCACCCCGTGTAGGATATAGACTGGGCCGTGGGTGTCTATAGTAGTAGCACCCCGTGTAGGATATAGACTGGGCCGTGGGTGTCTATAGTAGTAGCACCCCGTGTAGGATATAGACTGGGCCGTGGGTGTCTATAGTAGTAGCACCCCGTGTAGGATATAGACTGGGCCGTGGGTGTCTATAGTAGTAGCACCCCGTGTAGGATATAGACTGGGCCGTGGGTGTCTATAGTAGTAGCACCCCGTGTAGGATATAGACTGGGCCGTGGGTGTCTATAGTAGTAGCACCCCGTGTAGGATATAGACTGGGCCGTGGGTGTCTATAGTAGTAGCACCCCGTGTAGGATATAGACTGGGCCGTGGGTGTCTATAGTAGTAGCACCCCGTGTAGGATATAGACTGGGCCGTGGGTGTCTATAGTAGTAGCACCCGTGTAGGATATAGACTGGGCCGTGGGTGTCTATAGTAGTAGCACCCCGTGTAGGATATAGACTGGGCCGTGGGTGTCTATAGTAGTAGCACCCCGTGTAGGATATAGACTGGGCCGTGGGTGTCTATAGTAGTAGCACCCCGTGTAGGATATAGACTGGGCCGTGGGTGTCTATAGTAGTAGCACCCCGTGTAGGATATAGACTGGGCCGTGGGTGTCTATAGTAGTAGCACCCCGTGTAGGATATAGACTGGGCCGTGGGTGTCTATAGTAGTAGCACCCCGTGTAGGATATAGACTGGGCCGTGGGTGTCTATAGTAGTAGCACCCCGTGTAGGATATAGACTGGGCCGTGGGTGTCTATAGTAGTAGCACCCCGTGTAGGATATAGACTGGGCCGTGGGTGTCTATAGTAGTAGCACCCCGTGTAGGATATAGACTGGGCCGTGGGTGTCTATAGTAGTAGCACCCCGTGTAGGATATAGACTGGGCCGTGGGTGTCTATAGTAGTAGCACCCCGTGTAGGATATAGACTGGGCCGTGGGTGTCTATAGTAGTAGCACCCCGTGTAGGATATAGACTGGGCCGTGGGTGTCTATAGTAGTAGCACCCCGTGTAGGATATAGACTGGGCCGTGGGTGTCTATAGTAGTAGCACCCCGTGTAGGATATAGACTGGGCCGTGGGTGTCTATAGTAGTAGCACCCCGTGTAGGATATAGACTGGGCCGTGGGTGTCTATAGTAGTAGCACCCCGTGTAGGATATAGACTGGGCCGTGGGTGTCTATAGTAGTAGCACCCCGTGTAGGATATAGACTGGGCCGTGGGTGTCTATAGTAGTAGCACCCCGTGTAGGATATAGACTGGGCCGTGGGTGTCTATAGTAGTAGCACCCCGTGTAGGATATAGACTGGGCCGTGGGTGTCTATAGTAGTAGCACCCCGTGTAGGATATAGACTGGGCCGTGGGTGTCTATAGTAGTAGCACCCCGTGTAGGATATAGACTGGGCCGTGGGTGTCTATAGTAGTAACACCCCGTGTAGGATATAGACTGGGCCGTGGGTGTCTATAGTAGTAGCACCCCGTGTAGGATATAGACTGGGCCGTGGGTGTCTATAGTAGTAGCACCCCTATGTAGGATATAGACTGGGCCGTGGGTGTCTATAGTAGTAGCACCCCGTGTAGGATATAGACTGGGCCGTGGGTGTCTATAGTAGTAGCACCCCGTGTAGGATATAGACTGGGCCGTGGGTGTCTATAGTAGTAGCACCCCGTGTAGGATATAGACTGGGCCGTGGGTGTCTATAGTAGTAGCACCCTATGTAGGATATAGACTGGGCCGTGGGTGTCTATAGTAGTAGCACCCCGTGTAGGATATAGACTGGGCCGTGGGTGTCTATAGTAGTAGCACCCCATGTAGGATATAGACTGGGCCGTGGGTGTCTATAGTAGTAGCACCCCATGTAGGATATAGACTGGGCCGTGGGTGTCTATAGTAGTAGCACCCCGTGTAGGATATAGACTGGGCCGTGGGTGTCTATAGTAGTAGCACCCCATGTAGGATATAGACTGGGCCGTGGGTGTCTATAGTAGTAGCACCCCGTGTAGGATATAGACTGGGCCGTGGGTGTCTATAGTAGTAGCACCCCGTGTAGGATATAGACTGGGCCGTGGGTGTCTATAGTAGTAGCACCCCGTGTAGGATATAGACTGGGCCGTGGGTGTCTATAGTAGTAGCACCCCGTGTAGGATATAGACTGGGCCGTGGGTGTCTATAGTAGTAGCACCCCGTGTAGGATATAGACTGGGCCGTGGGTGTCTATAGTAGTAGCACCCCGTGTAGGATATAGACTGGGCCGTGGGTGTCTATAGTAGTAGCACCCCGTGTAGGATATAGACTGGGCCATGGGTGTCTATAGTAGTAGCACCCCGTGTAGGATATAGACTGGGCCGTGGGTGTCTATAGTAGTAGCACCCCGTGTAGGATATAGACTGAGCCGTGGGTGTCTATAGTAGTAGCACCCCGTGTAGGATATAGACTGGGCCGTGGGTGTCTATAGTAGTAGCACCCCGTGTAGGATATAGACTGGGCCGTGGGTGTCTATAGTAGTAGCACCCCGTGTAGGATATAGACTGGGCCGTGGGTGTCTATAGTAGTAGCACCCCGTGTAGGATATAGACTGGGCCGTGGGTGTCTATAGTAGTAGCACCCCGTGTAGGATATAGACTGGGCCGTGGGTGTCTATAGTAGTAGCACCCGTGTAGGATATAGACTGGGCCGTGGGTGTCTATAGTAGTAGCACCCCGTGTAGGATATAGACTGGGCCGTGGGTGTCTATAGTAGTAGCACCCCGTGTAGGATATAGACTGGGCCGTGGGTGTCTATAGTAGTAGCACCCCGTGTAGGATATAGACTGGGCCGTGGGTGTCTATAGTAGTAGCACCCCGTGTAGGATATAGACTGGGCCGTGGGTGTCTATAGTAGTAGCACCCCGTGTAGGATATAGACTGGGCCGTGGGTGTCTATAGTAGTAGCACCCCGTGTAGGATATAGACTCGGCCGTGGGTGTCTATAGTAGTAGCACCCCGTGTAGGATATAGACTGGGCCGTGGGTGTCTATAGTAGTAGCACCCCGTGTAGGATATAGACTGGGCCGTGGGTGTCTATAGTAGTAGCACCCCGTGTAGGGATATAGACTGGGCCGTGGGTGTCTATAGTAGTAGCACCCCGTGTAGGATATAGACTGGGCCGTGGGTGTCTATAGTAGTAGCACCCCGTGTAGGATATAGACTGGGCCGTGGGTGTCTGTAGTAGTAGCACCCCGTGTAGGATATAGACTGGGCCGTGGGTGTCTATAGTAGTAGCACCCCGTGTAGGATATAGACTGGGCCGTGGGTGTCTATAGTAGTAGCACCCCGTGTAGGATATAGACTGGGCCGTGGGTGTCTATAGTAGTAGCACCCCGTGTAGGATATAGACTGGGCCGTGGGTGTCTATAGTAGTAGCACCCCGTGTAGGATATAGACTGGGCCGTGGGTGTCTATAGTAGTAGCACCCTGTGTAGGATATAGACTGGGCCGTGGGTGTCTATAGTAGTAGCACCTCGTGTAGGATATAGACTGGGCCGTGGGTGTCTATAGTAGTAGCACCCCGTGTAGGATATAGACTGGGCCGTGGGTGTCTATAGTAGTAGCACCCCGTGTAGGATATAGACTGGGCCGTGGGTGTCTATAGTAGTAGCACCCCGTGTAGGATATAGACTGGGCCGTGGGTGTCTATAGTAGTAGCACCCCGTGTAGGATATAGACTGGGCCGTGGGTGTCTATGACCAGGAAATGCCTATTATCTATATAAATTCCAACGTCAAGCTGATTCTATCCCTCTATAATAGGGATGAGCAACTCCAGTCCATTATTAGTTGATGATTAGAGTCGGGAGTGTTAGCTGTGGCTCGGGTAAAAGTGTTAAACCCCCCCCCGAGGACTGAAGCTGTCCATCCCTGCTCTCTAGTCACCATCACATTCCAGTTGAAGAGCAACAGCATCTTCGCTAACGTAATGAATTGTGTTATTTCCAGACTCCAATAACCAGCCTCTGCACCTGGTCAGCTCCTCAGACGAGCACGGCTCAGACCTGCTCAAGGTGGAGTACACCAAAGTAAGTGAAGTTTTACTCACTGGGCCCTTTGTCAATCACTCCTCCTCTTGGTCTCAAATCGATCTCTTCTCTGTCTTCTCTCTCTCTCTCTCTCTCTCTCTCTCTCTCTCTCTCACTTACTCACTATTTCTATTCAGGTGTGCGACTATTGCATTTTTTAGCCAAATTCACAAGCATGATATCTTATTTTAGAAATAAAATCTCAATATATTGTATCGTAGGTCTATCATTCTATGGAAATCTTATATGACCTAAGCAGTTGTTTCCCAGAGCAGTCAGTATTAGCGTTTTAACGACATGCTGTCTCCACCTACAGGCTGATATCAACGGGCCAAACTTCCAAAGCATGTTTGACAACACCGAGCAAAACCTGAAGGTAGGTGATATGAATTGGTAGTGTTTTTCCCCTCTGAGTAACCAAGGTAACAGCCGATTTAAGTATTGTAAAGGGTTTCCCAACACGTCTCGTTCGCCACGTTTGTTTGCTTCACAGTATTTTACATGGAGCCAGTTCTATGCTAACCACTTCCTCAACGAGTCTTTAAGATCCTTTCTAAGAGCAGGAATCTTTCCATTGTGCTGCCAGTCGTATGTTACCCAGCTATAGATGTACAGATGGTTGTTTGAGAAGATTAGAATGATCAAACCTGGCAATATTTACCTTTTTTTGAAGGGGGGGAACTGCACACGATATGAGGTCCTCTGTAGCTCAATGTGGTCCTCTGTAGCTCAATTGGTAGAGCATGGCGCTTGTAACGCCAGGGTAGTGGGTTCGATCCCCGGGACCACCCATACGTAAAAATGTATGCACGCATGACTGTAAGTCGCTTTGGATAAAAGCGTCTGCTAAATGGCATATTATTATTATTATATTATTATAACTGAATTTGCTGTAACTGAATAATGCTTCATCTAGAGCCTAGATATGCCTGGAATATACGTTGTGTTGCCATGTTTTAAAAGTTTGTTCAGCATTACAGGTTTTTTGAATCAATAGTAGTCTGTTTGCTTCTCACTCAGCTATTTCAGAACCAACGTGAGAAAGACAGAAATCAATGTTAATCGTAAAGGCATAGGTTAATCACTTTCCAGTCCTATTTTTCCACACAGTTTTAGTGTGATGGCTGAGAAAAGGTTAAAGGTGTTTGTTTGTCAGAGACCTTAGTCATGCAGCCGCTGCCTTGGTCACACACACACACACACACACACACTCTCTCTCTCTCTCTCTCTCTCTCTCTCTCTCTCTCTCTCTCTCTCTCTCTCTCTCTCTGTCTCTGCTCTCTCTCTCTGTCTCTCTCTCTCTCTCTCTCTCTCTCTCTCTCTCTCTCTCTCTCTCTCTCTCTCTCTCTCTCTCTCTCTACACACTGTGTAGTGATCCCTGAATAGACTTTATGATGTTGATATCGTCATTATGATATGGATGCTGGATGAAATGCCACGGTGTTGCTGTCCTAATGTTTATAATTTAGCACTCCCAGTAAATGTGTCAATAGAACCCACACTACAACGCTTTCCTCCCTTATGCTGCAGGGGGGTACAGCCCCAAAATCAACAGTGTAGAAAAAATTATCAATCGATGATGACTTACAGTAAGAGCGCAAAATAATACTATTAGATATAGATAGATCATTGTTTCTTTTAGACATTTTCTAAAACGATGTATCTTCCTTTTTTCTATTGATAAAAAGCTCCCATGACTAACGCTGGGTAGGCTCATGATATTACATACCCATGATAGGCTCATGATATTACATACTCATGATAGGCTCATGATATTACATACTCATGATAGGCTCATGATATTACATACCCATGATAGGCTCATGATATTACATACTCATGATAGGCTCATGATATTACATACTCATGATAGGCTCATGATATTACATACTCATGATAGGCTCATGATATGACATACTCATGATAGGCTCATGTTAGACTGACACTAACGCTGGGTAGGCTCATGATATTACATACTCATGATAGGCTCATGATATTACATACTCATGAGGGAGGCTCATGATAGTAAACGCTGCAGGGAAAGTCATTGTAGTATTAGGATTGTGGGATTAGCCGTAAGATCCTAGCAGTATTTATTTTTAGTTAACCTTTATTTAACCAGGTAAGCCAGTTGAGAACAAGTTCTCATTTACAACTGCGACCTGGCCAAGATAAAGCAAAGCAGTGCGATTAAAAACAACAACACAGAGTTACATATGGGGTAAAACAAAACATAAAGTCAAAAATACAATAGAAAATATATATACAGTGTGTGCAAATGTAGTAAGTTATGGAGGTAAGGCAATAAATAGGCCATAGTGCAAAATAATTACAATTTAGTATTAACACTGGAATGATAGATGTGCAGAAGATGATGTGCAAATAGAGATACTGGTGTGCAAATGAGCAAAATAAATAACAATATGGGGATGAGGTAGTTGGGTGGGCTAATTTCAGATGGGCTGTGTACAGGTGCAGTGATCGGTAAGGTGCTCAGACAACTGACGCTTAAAGTTGGTGAGGGAGAAAAGAGTCTCCAGCTTCAGAGATTTTTGCAGTTCGTTCCAGTCATTTGCAGCAGAGAACTGGAAGGAATGGCGGCCAAAGGAGGTGTTGGCTTTGGGGATGACCAGTGAGATATACCTGCTGGAGCGCAGACTAAGGGTGGGTGTTGCTATGGTGACCAATGAGCTAAGATAAGGGCGGGGATTTGCCTAGCAGTGATTTATAGATGACCTGGAGCCAGTGGGTTTGGCGACGAATATGTAGTGAGGGCCAGCCAACGAGAGCGTACAGGTCACAATGGTGGGTAGTATATGGGGCTTTGGTGACAAAACGGATGGCACTGTGATAGACTACATCCAATTTGCTGAGTAGAGTGTTGGAGGCTATTTTGTAAATGACATCGCCGAAGTCAAGGATCGGTAGGATAGTCAGTTTTACGAGGGCATGTTTGGCAGCATGAGTGAAGGAGGCTTTGTTGCGAAATAGGAAGCAGATTTAACTTTGGATTGGAGATGCTTAATGTGAGTCTGGAAGGAGAGTTTACGGTCTAACCAGACACCTAGGTATTTGTAGTTGTCCACATATTCTAAGTCAGACCCGCCGAGAGCAGTGATTCTAGTCGGGCGGGCGGGTGCAAGCAGCGTTCGATTGAAGAGCATGCATTTAGTTTTACTAGCGTTTAAGAGCAGTTGGAGGCTATGGAAGGAGTGTTGTATGGCATTGAAGCTCATTTGGAGGTTTGTTAACACAGTGTCCAATGAAGGGCCAGATGTATACAAAATGGTGTCGTCTGCGTAGAGGTGGATCTGAGAGTCACCAGCAGCAAGAGCGACATCATTGATATACACAGAGAATAGAGTGGGCCCGAGAATTGAACCCTGTGGCACCCCCATAGAGACTGCCAGAGGTCCAGACAACAGGCCCTCCGATTTGACACATTAAACTCTATCTGAGAAGTAGTTGGTGAACCAGGCAAGGCAGTCATTTGAGAAACCAAGGCTATTTAGTCTGCCAATAAGAATGCAGTGATTGACGGAGTCGAAAGCCTTGGCCAGGTCGATGAAGACGGCTGCACAGTACTGTCTTTTATCGATCGCGGTTATAATATCGTTTAGGACCTTGAGCGTGGCTGAGGTGCACCCATGACCAGCTCAGTAACCAGATTGCCTAGCGGAGAAGGTACGGTGGGATTTGAAATGGTCGGTGATCTGTTTGTTAACTTGGCTTTCAAATACTTTCGAAAGGCAGGGCAGGATGGATATAGGTCTGTAACAGTTTGGATCTATAGTGTCACCCCCTTTGAAGAGGGGGATGACCGCGGTAGCTTTCCAATCTCTGGGGATCTCAGACGATACGAAAGAGAGGTTGAACAGGCTGGTAATAGGGATTGCGACAATTTTGGCGGCTAATTTTAGAAAGGGTCCAGATTGTCTAGCCTTGCTGAATTGTAGGGGTCCAGATTTTGCAGCTCTTTCAGAACATCAGCTATCTGAATTTGGGTCAAGGAGAAGCGGGGGGGGCATGGGCAAGTTTCAGCGGAGGGTGCAGAGCTGGTGGCCGGGGTAGGGGTAGTCAGGTGGAAAGCATGGCCAGTCATAGCAAAATGCTTGTTGAAATGTTCAATTATCGTAGATTTATCGGTAGTGACGGTGTTTCCTAGCCTCAGTGCAGTGGGCAGCTGGGAGGAGGTGCTCTTATTCTCCATTGACTTTACAGTGTCCCAAAACTTTTTGGAGTTAATGCTACAGGATGCAAATTACTGTTTGAAAAAGCTAGCCTTTGCTTTCCTAACTGATTGTGTATATTGGTTCCTGACTTCACTGAAAAGTTGCATATCGCGTGGGCTGTTCGATGCTAATGCAGTACGCCACAGGATGTTTTTGTGCTGGTCAAGGGCAGTCAAGTCTGGGGTGAACCAGGGGCTATATCTGTTCTTAGTTCTGAATTTTTTGAATGGGGCATGCTTATTTAAGATGGAGAGGAAAGCACTTTTAAAGAACAACCAGGCATCCTCTACTGACGGAATGAGGTCAATATCCATCCAGGATACCCGGGCCAAGTGTTTTAGGGAGCGTTTGACAGTGATGAGGGGTGGTCGTTTGACCGCGGACCCCATTACGGACGCAGGCAATAAGGCAGTGATCGCTGAGATCCTGGTTGAAGACAGCGGAGGTTTATTTAGAGGGTAAATTAGTCAGGATGATATCTATTAGGGTGCCCATGTTAACGGATTTTGGGTTGTACCTGGTAGGTTCCTTGATAATTTGTGTGAGATTGAGGGCATCTAGTTTAGATTGTAGGATTGCTGGGGTGTTAAGCATATCCCAGTTTAGTTCACCAAGCAATATGAACTCTGAGGATAGATGGGGGGCAATCAATTCATATATGGTGTCCAGGACACAGCTGGGGGCTGAGGGGGGTCTGTAGCAAGCGGCAACAGTCAGAGACTTATTTCTGGAAAGGTGGATTTTTAGAAGTAGGAGCTCAAACTGTTTGGGCACAGACCTGGATAGTATGATAGAGCTCTGCAGGCTATCTCTACAGTAGATTGCAACTCCGCCCCTTTTGGCAGTTCTATCTAGACGGAAAATGTTGTAGTTCGGAAGGGAAATTTCTGAATTGTTGGTGGCCTTCCTAAGCCAGGATTCAGGCACTGCTAGAACATCAGGGTTGGCGGAGTGTGCTAACGCAGTGAATAACTCAAACTTAGGAAGGAGGCTTCTGATGTTAACATGCAAGAAACCAAGGCTTTTGCGGTTACAGAAGTCAACAAATGATAGCGCCTGGGGAGTAGGAATGATACTGGGGGCTACAGGGCCTGGGTTAACCTCTACATCACCAGAGGAACAGAGGAGGAATAGAATAAGGATACGGCTAAAGGCTTTAAGAACTGGTCTTCTAATGCGTTGGGTACAGAGAATAAAAGGGACAGATTTCCGGGCGTTGTAGAATAGATTCAGGGCATTATGTACAGACAAAGATATGGAAGGATATGAGTACAGTGGAGGTAAACCTAAGCGTTGGGTAACGATGAAAGAGATAGCATCACTGGAGGCACCGATTGAGCCGGTCTCCGCGTGTAAGGGGGGTGGGACAAAGGAGCTATCTGAGGCAGGTTGAGCGGGACTGGGGGCTCTACAGTGGAAAATTACAGCAAGAACTAACCGAAACAGCAATAGGCAAGGCGTATTGACATGGGAGAGAGGCATAAAGCAATCACAGGTGTTATTCGAGAGAGCTAAGACAACAGCTGGTAATGGTGACGAAAGTTTGAGCTGAGGCTAAACAGATAAACAGGATGGGGTACGGTATAAAGGAACAGTCCAGCAGGCATCAGCTGTGTAGCTGAGTGATCAGGTCCAGTGAACAGCAATAAGTGAGTCCGGGAGCAGTTCGGTGGCTGCTACGGCACAGGCGAGCAGGAGGCACGGCTGTTGATTGCGTGTGCTAGCGGGCCGGGGCTAGCAGATGGATCTTTGTGGTGTTCGCAACGGGAAGCCTGTTGAAACCACATCAGACGATTACGTCGGCAGACCAGTCGTGATGGATCTGCGGGGCTCCGTGTCAACACTAGGAGGTCCCCCAGTAGTTCTAGTAGGATCCTAGTAGTAGTTATCTGCATTGATGTGACTCAGTAGTTCTAGTAGGATCCTAGTAGTAGTTATCTGTATTGATGTGACTCAGTAGTTATAGTAGGATCCTAGTAGTAGTTATCTGTATTGATGTGACTCAGTAGTTATAGTAGGATCCTAGTAGTAGTTATCTGTATTGATGTGACTCAGTAGTTATAGTAGGATCCTAGTAGTAGTTATCTGTATTGATGTGACTCAGTGGTTATAGTAGGATCCTAGTAGTAGTATCTGTATTATTTATTATCTGTATTGATGTGACTCAGTAGTTCTAGTAGGATCCTAGTAGTAGTTATCTGTATTGATGTGACTCAGTAGTTCTAGTAGGATCCTAGTAGTAGTTATCTGTATTGATGTGACTCAGTAGTTATAGTAGGATCCTAGTAGTAGTTATCTGTATTGATGTGACTCAGTGGTTATAGTAGGATCCTAGTAGTAGTTATCTGTATTATGTATTATCTGTATTGATGTGACTCAGTAGTTATAGTAGGATCCTAGTAGTAGTTATCTGTATTGATGTGACTCAGTAGTTATAGTAGGATCCTAGTAGTAGTTATCTGTATTGATGTGACTCAGTAGTTATAGTAGGATCCTAGTAGTAGTTATCTGTATTGATGTGACTCAGTAGTTCTAGTAGGATCCTAGTAGTAGTTATCTGTATTGATGTGACTCAGTAGTTATAGTAGGATCCTAGTAGTAGTTATCTGTATTGATATGACTCAGTAGTTCTAGTAGGATCCTAGTAGTAGTTATCTGTATTGATGTGACTCAGTAGTTATAGTAGGATCCTAGTAGTAGTTATCTGTATTGATATGACTCAGTAGTTATAGTAGGATCCTAGTAGTAGTTATCTGTATTGATGTGACTCAGTAGTTCTAGTAGGATCCTAGTAGTAGTTATCTGTATTGATGTGACTCAGTAGTTCTAGTAGGATCCTAGTAGTAGTTATCTGTATTGATGTGACTCAGTAGTTATAGTAGGATCCTAGTAGTAGTTATCTGTATTGATGTGACTCAGTAGTTCTAGTAGGATCCTAGTAGTAGTTATCTGTATTGATGTGACTCAGTAGTTATAGTAGGATCCTAGTAGTAGTTATCTGTATTGATATGACTCAGTAGTTATAGTAGGATCCTAGTAGTAGTTATCTGTATTGATATGACTCAGTAGTTATAGTAGGATCCTAGTAGTAGTTATCTGTATTGATGTGACTCAGTAGTTCTAGTAGGATCCTAGTAGTAGTTATCTGTATTGATGTGACTCAGTAGTTATAGTAGGATCCTAGTAGTAGTTATCTGTATTGATGTGACTCAGTAGTTATAGTAGTATTGATTATTTATTAAAACAGTGCCTTCGGAAAGTATTCAGACCCCTAGACTTTTTCCCCCATTTTGTTACGTTACAGCCTAAATCCAAAAAATTTTTAAATAGTTTTTTTTCTCCCTGATCAATCTACACACAACATCCCATAATGACAAAGCAAAAACAGGTTTTAGAATAGTTTTCTAATTGATTAAAGATTAAAAACTGAAATATTACATTTACATAAGTATTCAGACCCTTTACTCAGTACTTTGTTGAAGCACCTTTGGCAGCGATTACAGCCTCGAGTCTTCTTGGGTATGACGCTACAAACTTGGCACATCTGTATTTGGGGAGTTTCTCCCGTTCTTCTCTGCAGATCCTCTCAAGCTCTGTCCGGTTGGATGGGGAGCATCGCTACACAGCTATTTTCAGGTCTCTCCAGAGATGTTCGATCAGGTTTAAGTCCGGGCTTTGGCTGGGCCACTCAAGGACATTCAGAGACTTGTCCCGAAGGCCACTCTTGCGTTGTCTTGGCTGTGTGCTTAGGATCGTTTTCCTGTTGGAAGGTGAACCTTTGCTCCAGTCTGAGGTCCTGAGCGCTCTGGAGCAGGTTTTCATCAAGGATCTCTCTGTACTTTGCTCCGTTCATCTTTCCCTCGATCCTGACTAGTCTCCCAGTCCCTGCTGCTGAAAAACATCCCCACAGCATGATGCTGCTACCACCATGCTTCACCGTAGGGATGGTGCCAGGTTTTCTCCAGACGTGACGCTTGGCATTCAGGCCAAAGAGTTCAATCTTGGTTTCATCAGACCAGAGAATCTTGTTTCTCATTGTCTGGGAGTCCTTTAGGTGCCTTTTGGCAGACTCCAAGCGGGCTGTCATGTGCCTTTTACTGAAGAGTGGCTTCCGTCTGGCCACTCTGCCATAAAGGCCTGATTTATGGAGTGCTGCAGAGATGGTTGTCCTTCTGGAAGGTTCTCCCATCTTAACAGAGGAACTCTGGAGCTCTGTGACCATTGGTTTCTTTGTCACCTCCCTGACCAAGGCCCTTCTCCCCCGATTGCTCAGTTTGGCCGGGCGGCCAGCTTTAGGAAGAGTCTTGGTGGTTCCGAACTTCTTCCATTTAAGAATGATGGAGGCCACTGTTCTTGGAGAACTTCAAAGCTGCAGACATTTTTTGGTACCCTTTCCCAGATCTGTGCCTCGACACAATTCTGTCTCGGAGCTCTAAGGACAATTCCATCGACCTCATGGCTTGGTTTTTGCTCTGACATGCACTGTCAACTGTGGGGCCTTATATAGACAGGTGTGTGCCTTTCCAAATCATGTCCAATCATTTGAATTTACCACAGGTGGACTCCAACCAAGTTGTAGAAACATCTCAAGGATGATCAATGGAAACAGGATGCACCTGAGCTCAATTTCGATTATCATAGCAAAGGGTCTGAATACTTATGTAAATAAGGTATTTCTGTTTAAAATGTCTTATAAATGAGCAAAATTAAAAATTAAAATAAACTGTTTTCGCTTTGTCATTATATGAGGTGTTGTGTGTAGATTTTTTAAAATCTAATCCATTTTAGAATAAGGCTGTAACGTCAAGGGGTCTGAATGCTTTCTCCATGTATTGGTGCAGTATTAATGTGAATGGTATAAATATCTCCAGGTGGAGTTGTCCTCTCTAGACTTTCTCCTCCACACCAAAGCGCTCCTCTCCACCATCAACTATCTGAACACAGCCGTACCCCAGGGGCTGACAGCCTCCAAGGACAGAGAGGCCAAGAGACAGGTGGAGAAGACAGGACAGGGAAAGACAGGTACCATGATGCAATGCTCTGCTATATATTACTATACTATAATACACTATACTATACTATACTATACTATACTATACTATACTATATATTACTATACTATAATACACTATACTATACTATAATACACTATACTATACTATACTATATATTACTATACTATAATACACTACACCATACTATACTATACTATACTATACCATACTATACTATAATATATATTACTATACTATAATACACTACACCATACTATACTATACTATATATTACTATACTATACTATAATACACTATACTATACTATAATACACTACACCATACTATACTATACTATACTATACTATATATTACTATACTATAATACACTATACCATACTATACTATACTATAATATATATTACTATACTATAATACACTACACCATACTATACTATACTATAATATATATTACTATACTATAATACACTACACCATACTATACTATACTATAATACACTACACCATACTATACTATAATACACTATACTGTACTATAATACACTACACCATACTATACTATACTATACTATATATTACTATACTATAATACACTATACCATACTATACTATACTATTATATATATTACTATACTATAATACACTACACCATACTATACTATACTATAATATATATTACTATACTATAATACACTACACCATACTATACTATACTATAATACACTACACCATACTATACTATAAAACACTATACTATACTATAATACACTATACCATACTATACTATACTATACTATACTATATATTACTATACTATAATACACTACACCATACTATACTATACTATACTATACTATACTATACTATATATTACTATACTATAATACACTATACTATACTATAATACACTATACTCTACTATACTATAATATACTATAATACACTATACCATACTATATATTACTATACTATACCATACTATGCTATATATTACTATACTATAATACACTAAACCATACTATACTATAACATACCATATCATACTATACTATACTATAATATACCATACTATACTATACTATACCATACTATACTATAATATACCATATCATACTATAATATAATATACCATATCATACTATACTATAATATACCATATCATACTATACTATACTATAATATACCATACTATACTATACTATACTATACTATACCATACTATACTATAATATACCATATCATACTATAATATAATATACCATATCATACTATACTATAATATACCATATCATACTATACTATACTATAATATACCATACTATACTATACTATACCATACTATACTATAATACACTATACCATACTATAATATACCATATCATACTATAATATAATATACCATATCATACTATACTATACTATAATATACCATATCATACTATACTATACTATAATATACCATACTATACTATACTATACCATACTATACTATAATACACTATACCATACTATACTATACCATATCATACTATACTATAATATACCATATCATACTATACTATACTATAATACACCATATCATACTATATTATACTATACTATACCATATCATACTATACTATAATATACCATATCATACTATACTATAATACACTATACCATACTATACTATAATATACCATATCATACTATAATATACCATACTATACTATACTATACCATATCATACTATAATATACTATACTATACTATACTATAATATACCATATCATACTATACTATAATATACCATACTGTACTATAATATACCATACTATACTATAATATACCATATCATACTATACTATAATATACCATACTATACTATAATATACTATACCATACTATACTCTACCATGCTATAATATACTATACTATAATATACCATATCATACTATACTATAATATACCATACTATACTATAATATACCATATCATACTATACTATAATATACCATACTATACTATAATATAATATACCATACTATACTCTACCATGCTATAATATACTATACTATAATATACCATATCATACTATACTATAATATACTATACTATACTATAATATACTATACTATAATACACTATACCATAATACACTATACCATACTATACTATAATATACCATATCATACTATACTATAATATACTATAATATACTATACTATAATATACTATACTATAATACACTATACCATACTATACTATAATATACTATGCTATACTATACCATGCTATAATATAATATACTATAATATACTATACCGTACTATAATATAATATACTTTACTATACCATAATATAATATACCATGCTATACTATGTTTAGTATATGTAGGTCAACATATAGCCATTAGAAAGACTAGTATTAACTGGTGTAACTGTTCTCCTCTGCAGTGTCGAAAGGAGCAAAACACGTCAATGTGTTCAACTTCAAACTGTTTGCTATGCTGGGTTCATTCCATGTGGAGGTCTGTGATGACCGGCAGAACATCGCTGACATCAGAATACAAGGTAAGACGTGACCAATCATCTGAAAGGAGACTTACCTTCACATTTTTTATTTTATTTTAAAATTTTTTGGGGGGGGGAAGTTATGCTGCTGATTAAACTTACAAACCCACTTTTGGAAAATGGCGTTCAAAGTGTATTTCAGTTATCTCTGCATGTGATTGACGTACAGTGTATTCATTATGTTGACGAGAGTGTACTTGACGTGACTAATGTGTCGTCAGGTATCGATGCGTCGGTCCTGGTCCAGGCCAAAGAGACAGCCGTGTTCGCCAGGCTCAGGGACATAGTTGTGATGGACGTCGACCCCAAAACTATCCACAAAAAGGTGATTGATTTAAAAATTATTATTGCATTGGTCCCGTCTCCATTAACTCTACCTTTTATTAGTTACTATTGACTAGTACAGACAGAAGTACACCATCGGCCAATGAATGTTATGTTATTACACGCATCGTTAGTGAGCTAAAGTGGTAGTTTAGTAAATACAAATGAACAAAGTAATGTAGTCTGTTTATTGCAAGGAGGATATATATCGTCAACATGCTGCAATGTCCTGTAGGCGGTCTCCATCGTGGGTGAGGAGGTGTTCAGCTTTAAGATGTCCCTGTACCCCAGCGCTACGGAGGGAGAGGGCTATTCGGACACCTCCAAGGTGGACGGGAAGGTCACCATGAGGCTGGGCTGCATCCAGATCGTCTATCTGCACAAGTTCCTCATGTCTCTACTGGTGAGGAGAACCTCTGGGATAGGTATCAAGAGCTGGCGACAAGGTTAGGGCTCGGTTCCATTTCAATTCCAGGCAATTCAGGAAGGTACACTGAAATTCCAATTCTCTTCAATGCTTTTCAAAGAGGAAAAAAATAAAAAATTGAATTAAAATGTTTACTTTCTGAATTGACAGGAATTTAAATGGAATTGATCCCAACCGGGGGCACACATTCAGATAGCAACTTCACCACTCAGTGGAACATGGTTTACGAGGACCCATGTCATTGATTTTGGGAATGTAGATAAATGTGTTATGGTTATGTCTATGTAGCTTGCTATGGGCCAATTTCTTAGACCCAGAATAAGCCTATTCCTCAACTAAAAAGTAGTTTCAATGGAGATTCTCTATTGAGCATGACTAGGTTTAGTTTAGGAACAGGATGCATCTTGGTCCAGGAAACCAGCCCTTTATGTTGCAGGGGAACGTTATTAGGATGTTTTGGTGAACACAAATCAATTTGAGTCCTTTTATGTTACCAGGAAGCCTTAAAACGTTATTTCAATTTCTGAGAACCTGTTTCCTTTTATCTTCTGAACTCTCTCTTTCTTTCTTTTTCAATTTCCCCTAAATCTGTGTTGTTCTCTCCAGGCCTCTTATAGCTATCAGTATCCTCAGTATCCCTCTCCTGATGAGGTACAGGTTATGGCATGCAGCACAGCACAACACTAAACTACAGGTTATGGCATGCAGCACATCACTAAACTACAGCATTCACCCTCTGCTTTGCAGCTTCAACACACCCAGACACCACAGCACTGTTAACCACTACCTTACGTCCATGGCCCGTAGCCGGCCGTGACCGGGAGACCCATGGGGCGGTGCGCAATTGGCCCAGCATCGTCCAGGGTAGGGGAGGGAATGGCCGGCAGGGATGTAGCTCAGTTGATAGAGCATGGCGTTTGCAACGCCAGGGTTGTGGGTTCGATTCCCACAGGGGGTATGAAAAAAATAATGTATGCACTAACTGTAAGTCACTCTGGATAAGAGCGTCTGCTAAATGACTAAAATGTAAATGTAGTTTAAGGAGCAGGGTTAGGGCCCTAGCTTAATGACAGGGTTAGGGCCCTAGTTTAAGGACAGGATTAGGGCCCTAGCTTAAGGACAGGGTTAGGGCCCTAGTTTAAGGACAGGATTAGGGCCCTAGTTTAAGGACAGGGTTAGGGCCCTAGTTTAAGGACAGGGTTAGGGCCCTAGTTTAAGGACAGGGTTAGGGCCCTAGCTTAAGGACAGGGTTAGGGCCCTAGTTTAAGGACAGGGTTAGGGCCCTAGTTTAAGGACAGGGTTAGGGCCCTAGTTTAAGGACAGGGTTAGGGCCCTAGTTTAAGGACAGGGTTAGGGAAGGAGCAGGGTTAGGGCCCTAGTTTAAGGACAGGGTTAGGGCCCTAGTTTAAGGACAGGGTTAGGGCCCTAGTTTAAGGACAGGGTTAGGGCCCTAGTTTAAGGACAGGGTTAGGGCCCTAGCTTAAGGACAGGGTTAGGGCCCTAGCTTAAGGACAGGGTTAGGGAAGGAGCAGGGTTAGGGCCCTAGTTTAAGGACAGGGTTAGGGCCCTAGCTTAAGGACAGGGTTAATTCAAATTTTATTTATTTTTTATCTCATAGAGAAGCGTTATAATTAGAATTGTTTATTTCAGTTTAGTACCTTAATTGACTGAATGGAAATGGAATTGGCCCCAACCCTGTTAAGAACCTATACGTTTTACACTTTACTCACAGAAACATTTAACCCTTGTGTGACCGAGTGGGCTTGTGCGAACCCTGTCAGTGTAAAGCCTTTAACTTTGTGTCACACATTGAAAAGAAAGCACCATTTGTCTTTTCAATGGCTGCTCACTCCTAGCCTGGTCCCAGATCTGTTTTTGGTTACATGTTTGGTGTGACAGTGACCTTAGATAGGAGTTGGCAAGACGGCACCAACAGATCTGGGACCAGGCTAGCTCACCCCACTCCAACTCCTCCTGTGTGTGTGTTTTAAGTCGATGGTTGTGTGGGTTGAAACCATAAAAATGAAAAGCACTCCTAGTTACCATGCGATACCGACATGACAGCAGCAGAGGGGAAGCGGCAGTTCAGTGAGGTCAGGTAGTGTTTCAAGAGGTGGTCGGCCTTTCGTGTCCTAGCTCCACTAATGTTTTAATGGCTGTGTTTTAATAACTCTAGGCAAGAAATGCCCCATTTAACAACGCTGACAGGTACAATTCTGACAAATGGTCCTTTTCGTACAACCCAGGGTAGTTAATCACCAATGCTACAGCAGGAAGCTGTCTTGGCTGTCTTGAAAGGTATATTTAAAAAGAGGAGAGGAGACAGCATAGTCACTATAGTTTCAAGTGTGTTTGTTGGGATGTATGTAATGTCCAGCGTGACTGAACATATTTCTCTGTGGACATGCTGTATGTAAAAAAAAACTATTGTTGATGACGCAGTGTGGTAAAGTATTTGATTGGTCTGTTATCCAGTTGAATATGATGCTCTGGTCTTGATGGCATGTTAATAGCCATGTCTCTTTCTATGTAATGTCTCTTGCCCTGTTTCTAAATCTCATTGGCACTTTGGATATCTCTCTAAACTTTGTGGAATGGGTCTGTCGTCGCACGAAAAAGGAATGCTTTTCATGCACAACGTAACAGTAACCCAACTCACTTTCCATTTTAAGTGCTACGCAAATCTCACTCAACTGCCAATTTTTATAAAACATCTTTAAAACTGCCCGACTGTATCCTCCTCCTGTTTTCCTTCCTTCCATCTGTTTTTCCCTTGTGTGAATTCACTTCCAGTAAACAGTGTTTAAGGTTACAAATTTGCTTCACCTAGTTTCACATGTGTTATGCGTAACATGAGTTGTTCCCCTTACCGTGGCTTACATCCAGTACTATACAGAACCACGGCATGCCTGTCCTGCTGTATTAGTACCGTCATGGTCTCTCTCTCTCTCCGTCCCCCCAGACGTTTCTGGACAACTTCCAGACAGCCAAAGAGGCGGTTAGTGCGGCCACGGCCCAGGCAGCAGAGAAGGCAGCCTCCAGCATCAGGGACTTTGCCCAGAAGAGCTTCCGTCTCTCCATGGACATCAAGCTGAAGGCCCCTCTCATCATCATCCCTCAGTCCTCCACCTCCCACAATGCACTGGAGGTGGACCTGGGGCTCATCACCGTGGGCAACAGTTTCAGTCTGATGTCTGCCGAAGGGTTCCCGCTCCCCGTTGTGTTGGATACGATGGATGTCAAGCTCACTCGGCTCAAACTGTCCAGGTATCAGAGGAGACCAACAAAAAAAAATGTCATGGCGCTTTGAAGTGTGTGTGTGTGTGTCGTCTGATTTGAGGTAATCCCACTTTTTATTCATCTCTCCGTAGGACCACGCTGAAACAAGGCTCCCCACAGCCAGACATTGAGATCCTTCAGCCAATCAACTTAGAGCTGCTGGTCAAACGGAACCTGGCCTCTTCCTGGTACAACAAGATCCCCGGAGTAGAGGTCCAAGGAATGCTCAAGTCTATGAATGTAGGTTGGCATCTTCCATTTAATTTATCTTCTCTTTTTTTTGTGGGGGGCAATTTTTTCCCCCCTTCCACTTTCACTGAAAGCTTGTGGTTTTATGGATACAGAACGTACCTTCTACGAGGACAGATCTACCTAGTAACACAGAGGTTTGATCTAAATGGGATCTAGCTTTATCTAGATAAAGGAGACGTACATCAACACCAATCAAGACGTTTTCCATCTTTTAATCTCCTCCCTCCAGATGGTTCTTGGTCAGGAGGACTTTGGTGTTCTGATGAAGATACTGGTGGAGAACATCAGAGAGGGGAGCAGGGAGCACATCATGGATGTCAAGAAACAAGTAGCCCAAGGTAGATCATAGTGACTTACAGACCAAACACACTGTAACTAGGTCCCAGAGGTAGATCATAGTGACTTACACACCAAACACACTGTAACTAGGTCCTGGAGGTAGATCATAGTGACTTACACACCAAAAACACTGTAACTAGGTCCCAGAGTTTTTCCTCGTCCTGGTCAGGTCATCTTGTTGTCAGGGAAAACTCCTGGCCCATTTAGAAACAGAATGAATAGAACGGGCGTCCCCATTCAAGTCAGTGGTGGCATAATGGGTGGACTGGCGGCCATCGCAAGTGTACCCATATCAGCAAAGCAGAAGGTAAAAGCAGGAAGTGTACCCCATCAGGGGTTAGACGTTCTGTTCTATGTATTCTATTTCTATGCTGTAACCATTCCAGAAGGACAGCTTTGATAAGCAGAATCAAATTTACTGAAAGTAGATAGTTAGGCTGATCCCAGGTCAGTTTGTGCTGTCTTGCCAACTCTTATGATGCAATAACCAGCATAAACTGATCGGGAACCAGGCCTAAATGATCATGTATTGCATGCATGTCAATCCTGAAGACAACATTTCCATTCCACAAGATTGAACAATAACGTTTTTGAATCTGGAAATCTTTTCTTCTAACGTCTAGACAAAGCAGAGATGGCAATGCAGATGAACATGTATCGCTATGGATAATGTATGTTGAACAAGATGATAATGTCTTTGCTGGTAATGTCTAGACAAGGCAGAGCTGGCTGAGCAGCACCAGCTGGAGGTGATGTCTCTACCTGTGGAGGCTGGAGGAGGAGGACAGTCTGCTGCTATCACCAATGGAGGAGGACTGGGGGAAAACATAGTCAATATGCTGCTCAACCTGGAGGTTAAAGAGGTAGATATCTAACCATCTAAGGGCAGTGGTCCGTTGGGCTTTAAATGAGGTGGCTAATGAACACAGTGGTCCGTTGGGCTTTAAATGAGGTGGCTAATGAACACAGTGGTCCGTTGGGCTTTAAATGAGGTGGCTAATGAACACAGTGGTCCGTTGGGCTTTAAATGAGGTGGCTAATGAACACAGTGGTCCGTTGGGCTTTAAATGAGGTGGCTAATGAACACAGTGGTCCGTTGGGCTTTAAATGAGGTGGCTAATGAACACAGTGGTCCGTTGGGCTTTAAATGAGGTGGCTAATGAACACACTGGTCCGTTGGGCTTTAAATGAGGTGGCTAATGAACACAGTGGTCCGTTGGGCTTTAAATGAGGTGGCTAATGAACACAGTGGTCCGTTGGGCTTTAAATGAGGTGGCTAATGAACACAGTGGTCCGTTGGGATTTAAATGAGGTGGCTAATGAACACAGTGGTCCGTTGGGCTTTAAATGAGGTGGCTAATGAACACAGTGGTCCGTTGGGCTTTAAATGAGGTGGCTAATGAACACAGTGGTCCGTATGCTGTAGCTTTGGTACTGTAATGCAGCACCAAGGGAAATAAAATGGCTCTTTGTGCCGTTGGATGTTGATGCAGTTTAAACGGGTTAAAGTATCTATTTTCCATCACTCAAATCTCCTTCATTGTCTATTACCAAGATATGGTCATTATTACAAAAGAGAACGTGTTCTTAATGACTAACCTGGTTAAACAAAGGCAGACTAAATATGGTTGAATCTCTCCATCAGGTGGTTCTGAAGCTGAAGAAGTCCAGGTCAGACCGGAAGGAGAGTCCGTTCCTGGTTCTCCACGTCGCCCAGCTGGGCATCCACACCAATGTCAGGAAGTATGACATGGTGGCCACAACGTACATCAAGAAGATCTCCATGAAGTGCCTGGAATTCCCAGGTCGGTGGCTTTAGCCTGTCGAGTTTTAATGCTATAGGCTAAACTTTATAATGCATGTTGAATACGATAGTTAATATGACATGGTGGCCACAGCGTACAGTGCCTTCGGAAAGTATTCAGAACCCTTGACTTTTTCCATATTTTGTTACGTTACAGCCTTATTCTAAAAAGGATTTAAATAAAAACATTTCCTCAGCAATCTACTCACAATACCCCGTAATGACAAAGCGAAAACAGGTTCTTAGAAATGTCTGCTAATTAAAAAATACAATAAAAACAGAAATACCTTATTTACATAAGTATTCAGACCCTTTGCTATGAGACTCGAAATTGAGCTCAGGTGCATCCTGTTTCCATTGATCATCCTTGAGATGTTTCTACAACTTGATTTGGAGTCCACCTGTGGTAATTTCAACTGATTGGACATGATTTGGAAAGGCACACACCTGTCTATATAAGGTCCCACAGTTGACAGTGCATGTCAGAGCAAAACCCAAGCCATGAGGTCAAAGGAATTCTCCGTAGAGCTCCGAGACAGGATTGTGTCGAGGCACAGATCTGGGGAAGGGTACCAAAAAATTTCTGCAGCATTGAAGGTCCCCAAGAACACAGTGGCCTCCATCATTCTTAAATGGAAGAAGTTTGGAACCACCAAGACTCTTCCTAGAGCTGGCTGCCCGGCCAAACTGAACAATCGGGGGAGAAGGGCCTTGGTCAGGGAGGTGACCAAGAACCCAATGGTCACTCTGACAGAGCTCCAGAGTTCCTCTGTGGAGATGGGAGAAACTTCCAGAAGGACAACCATCTCTGCAGCACTCCACCAATCAGGCCTTTATGGTAGAGTGGCCAGACGGAAGACATTCCTCAGTAAAAGGCACATGACAGCCCGCTTCGAGTTTGCCAAAAGGCACCTAAAGACTCTCAGACCATGAGAAACAAAATTATCTGGTCTGATGAAACCAAGATTGAACTCTTTGGCCTGATTGCCAAGCATCACGTCTGGAGAAAACCTCGCACCATCCCTATGGTGAAGCATGGTGGTGGCAGCATCATGCTGTGGGGATGTTTTTCAGTGGCAGGGACTGGGAGACTAGTCAGGATCAAGGCAAAGATGAATGGAGCAAAGTACAGAGAGATCCTTGATGAAAACCTGCTCCAGAGCGCTCAGGACCTCAGACTGGGGCAAAGGTTCACCTTCCAACAGGACAACGACCCTAAGCACACAGCCAAGACAATGCAGGAGTGGCTTCGGGACAAGTCTCTGAATGTCCTTGAGTGGCCCAGCCAGAGCCTGGACTTGAACCCGATCGAGCATCTCTGGAGAGACCTGAAAATAGCTGTGCAGCGACGCTCCCCATCCAACCTGACAGAGCCTGAGAGGATCAGCAGAGAAGAATGGGAGAAACTCCCCAGATGCAGTTGTGCCAAGCTTGTAGCTTCATACCCAAGAAGAATCAAGGCTGTAATCGCTGCCAAAGGTGCTTCAACAAAGTACTGAGTAAAGGGTCTGAATACTTATGTAAATGTGATATTTAATTGTTTTATTTGTAATAAATTAGCAAACATTTCTAAAAACCTGTTTTTGCTTTGTCATTATGGGGTATTGTGTGTAGATTGATGAGGGGGAAAACCCGATTTTAATCAATTTTAGAATAAGGCTGTAACCTAACAGAATGTGGGAAAAAGTCAAGGGGTCTGAATACTTTCCGAAGGCACTGTACATCAAGAAGATGACCATGATGGACCTCGGGTTCTCAGATCGGTGGCATTAGCCTCACATGTTTAAATACTTAAATACTGAATACAATAGTTACCATGATTTAAACTAGTCTGACATTCTTGTTTGGAATACAATAGTTAACATGATTTAAACTAGTCTGACATTCTTGTTTGGAATACAATAATTACCATGATTTAAACTGGTCTGACATTCTTGTTAGATAATGTAATACCCATAACACATCCCAGTGTTGTAGTTGGTAAATCAGAATGCCATTGATTTTCATTCTGCTGTTGTATAGATTCCAACGGTGAACCACTGTGTCTGGTCAGTTCCTCGGTGGAGTCTGGTGCTGACCTACTCAAAGTGGAATACTTCAAGGTGGGACACGCCTACTTATTTTGTTATACACTGAGTGTACACCTTCCTAATATTGAGTTTGCACCCCCCCGTTTTGCCCTCAGAACAGCCTCAATTTGTCGAGGCGTGGACTCTACAAGGTGTCGGAAGTGTTCCACAGGGATGCTGGCCCCATGTTGACTCCAATGCTTCCCAGAGTTGTGTCAAGTTGGCTGGATGTCCTTTGGGTGGTGGACCGGTCTTGATACACACGAGAAATTGTTGAGCGTGAAAACCCCAGCAGCGTTGCAGTTCTATGACACAAACCGGTGTTCCTGGCTCCTACTGTACTACCACATTCAAAGGCACTTCAGTCTTTTGTCTTGCCCATTCACCCTCTGAATGGCACACATACACAATCCATGTCTCAATTGTCTGAAGGCTTAAATCCTTCTTTAACCGGTCTCCTCCCCTTCATCTATACTGATTGAAGTGGATTTAACAAGTGACATCAATAAGGGCTCATAGCTTTCATCTGGTCAGTCTATGTCATGGAAAGAGCAGGTCAAATCAAATCAAATCAAGTGGTGTTCCTAATGTTTTGTTTACTCAGTCTATACCTCTAGTACAGTCTATACCTTTAGTACAGTCTATACCTCTAGTACAGTCTATACCTTTAGTTCAGTCTATAGTACAGTCTACAGTACAGTCTATACCTCTAGTACAGTCTATACCTTTAGTTCAGTCTATAGTACAGTCTACAGTACAGTCTATACCTCTAGTACAGTCTATACCTTTAGTTCAGTCTATAGTACAGTCTACAGTACAGTCTATACCTCTAGTACAGTCTACAGTACAGTCTATACTTTTTTTTTTTTTTTTTTTTTTTTTTTTTTTTGGTCATTTAGCAGACGCTCTTATCCAGAGCGACTTATACCTCTAGGACAGTCTATACCTCTAGTACAGTCTATACCTCTAGTACAGTCTATACCTCTAGTACAGTCTATACATCTAGTACAGTCTATTGTACAGTCTACAGTACAGTCTATACCTCTAGTACAGTCTACAGTACAGTCTATACCTCTAGTACAGTCTACAGTACAGTCTATACCTCTAGTACAGTCTATACCTCTAGTACAGTCTATACCTCTAGGGCAGTCTACAGTACAGTCTATACCTCTAGTACAGTCTATACCTCTAGTACAGTCTACAGTACAGTCTATACCTCTAGTACAGTCTATACCTCTAGTACAGTCTATACCTCTAGTACAGTCTATACCTCTAGTACAGTCTATAGTACAGTCTATACCTCTAGTACAGTCTATAGTACAGTCTATACCTCTAGTACAGTCTATACCTCTAGTACAGTCTATACCTCTAGTACAGTCTATACCTCTAGTACAGTCTATAGTACAGTCTATACCTCTAGTACAGTCTATAGTACAGTCTATACCTCTAGTACAGTCTATAGTACAGTCTATACCTCTAGTACAGTCTATACCTCTAGTACAGTCTATACCTCTAGTACAGTCTACAGTACAGTCTATACCTCTAGTACAGTCTATACCTCTAGTACAGCCTATACCTCTAGTACAGTCTATACCTCTAGTACAGTCTATACCTCTAGTACAGTCTATACCTCTAGTACAGTCTACAGTACAGTCTATACCTCTAGTACAGTCTACAGTACAGTCTATACCTCTAGTACAGTCTATACCTCTAGTACAGTCTATACCTCTAGTACAGTCTATACCTCTAGGACAGTCTACAGTACAGTCTATACCTCTAGTACAGTCTATACCTCTAGTACAGTCTACAGTACAGTCTATACCTCTAGTACAGTATATACCTCTAGTACAGTCTATACCTCTAGTACAGTCTACACCTCTAGTACAGTCTATACCTCTAGTACAGTCTATACCTCTAGGACAGTCTATACCTCTAGTACAGTCTACAGTACAGTCTATACCTCTAGTACAGTCTATACCTCTAGTACAGTCTATACCTCTAGTACAGTCTATACCTCTAGGACAGTCTGTAGTACAGTCTATACCTCTAGTACAGTCTATACCTCTAGTACAGTCTACAGTACAGTCTATACCTCTAGTACAGTCTATACCTCTAGTACAGTCTATACCTCTAGTACAGTCTATACCTCTAGTACAGTCTATAACTCTAGTACAGTCTATAACTCTAGTACAGTCTACAGTACAGTCTATACCTCTAGTACAGTCTATACCTCTAGTACAGTCTACAGTACAGTCTATACCTCTAGTACAGTCTATACCTCTAGTACAGTCTATACCTCTAGTACAGTCTATACCTCTAGTACAGTCTATACCTCTAGTACAGTCTACAGTACAGTCTATACCTCTAGTACAGTCTATACCTCTAGTACAGTCTATACCTCTAGTACAGTCTATACCTCTAGTACAGTCTATACCTCTAGTACAGTCTATACCTCTAGGACAGTCTGTAGTACTTACAGTGTTCTTGATTTGACCTTGTGCTCTGTGTATTGATTGGCTATATAAAGATTGAGAGTTCTTGCTAAAGTCCACACTAAGTCAACAAAATGCAAAGCACTTTGCTTTAATGTAATATTCTTATGGAGTCTTATTATTATTATTATTAAAGCCTTGGATAAGAGCAAATACAAAGTCGATACAGGTTCAATGGAACACTCGACTTCCCCCTACAGTTCTGGAATGATTTGATAACTTTGGAAAATGAAGCGTTGACGTCATTAAGTTAATAAATACCCAATGAAACACCTTTATGAACCTTTCTTAAAATAGGAATTTTCAGATATGAATTCTTCGAAAATACAAAGAGGCCCTTTCCCAGAATCACCATCGTCACTGTACTGTAGTTATATGAATGATACTCTATTATAGCTGTTCAGAAACCCCCGGCCATATGTCCCTCTCTCTGTAGACAAGTGTTCTGTTGCCAGGCAGCAGACTCTAGTGTCAATACAACCCAAAGACGTCTGGCTCAATGTCAGCTTCTCCCCGCGGCCCCAACGTCAGTTGGAGATACTGTGCAGGACGGCATTACATTATCACTGTCATTATCATCACAATAGACCAGGGCACTCTCCAGACCTGGGCCTGTGTCCAAAATGGCGCCATATTCCATATGTACAGTGCACTAATTTTAACCAGAACCCTGTGCCGGCCCTTTGTCAACAGTAGTGTACTATATAGGAGTAGGGTGCCATTGTAGACACAGCCCCATGGCGCTCTGCAGACGTGGTGGTGCCTGGCACCAAGGGTCTGATAACGGGATCATCACTGTTATCTTAGTAAGATCGACGTGTTTTATAGGATTGATTCTAAGTCTATCTTCTTTTCCAAATGAATGGTTTTCAGAAGTGGTGGTCCTAGTTACAAAAGCTGTATTTCTAAGGAGCCATGAGTAGGCCTAGTCAAATTCTACACTGTGTTACTTTGAGCGTTTAACAACTGCTAATGTTTTGTGATAGGGATCGATTTGTGTTTTCATTGTGTTTTCATTACCCCTAAATGACTGCTAACTGATTTGTGTTTTCATTGCATTTCCATTACCTCTAAATGACTGCTAATTGATTTGTGTTTTCATTGTGTTTCATTTACCTCAAAATGACTGCTAATTGATTTGTGTTTTCATTGTGTTTCCATTACCCCTAAATGACTGCTAATTGATTTGTGTTTTCATTACCCCTAAATGACTGCTAATTGATTTGTGTTTCCATTACCTCTAAATGACTGCTAATTGATTTGTGTTTTCATTGTGTTTCCATTACCTCAAAATGACTGCTAATTGATTTGTGTTTTCATTGTGTTTCCATTACCCCTAAATGACTGCTAATTGATTTGTGTTTTCATTACCTCTAAATGACTGCTAATTGATTTGTGTTTTCATTGTGTTTCCATTACCTCAAAATGACTGCTAATTGATTTGTGTTTTCATTACCTCTAAATGACTGCTAATTGATTTGTGTTTTCATTGTGTTTTCATTACCCCTAAATGACTGCTAATTGATTTGTGTTTTCATTACCTCTAAATGACTGCTAACTGATTTGTGTTTTCTTTATTCTCAGGCTGACAGAAATAGGCCAAACTTTGCCACTGTTCACAAGAATACTGAGCAGATGATCAATGTAAGTAATGATATCTAATCATTCTATTCTCCACAAATGCCACCTTTTGTCCCGTACACGCAAGCGGGCCAAATTAAATGACATAATTTCAACCAGATTCCAACCAGTTCTGTTTTTAAACTAGCATTTACTAGTTGTGCTCGCTGGAACAGGTTCTGATATGTGTCTTATGTTAGATAGATTCACTTGTGCGTTTATAAATTCAGCGGCCGTGCTGATGTTTCCTGATGGTTGTTGAATGGGCATCTGAGAGGTCTGTGAAGCCTGCCGACATCTCCCTGTTCTCCTGTTCTCTAAGACCTCAAACGGCTCCTTTCATTTACCGTCTGATCGTCACAGTCCATGTGACTTGGTTAAGAGGCTCTCTTTCTCTCTCTCTCTCTCCTCTCTCTCCTCTCTCTCTCTCTCTGTCTCTGTCACTGTCTCTGTCTCTGTCTCTCTCTCTCTCTGTCTCTCTGTCTCTCTCTGTCTCTCTCTCTCTCTCTCTGTCTCTCTGTCTCTCTCTGTCTCTCTCTCTCTCTCTCTCTCTCTCCCTCCCTCTCCCCCTGTCCCCCCGTCCCACCCTCCTGTAGGTGACCTTTACCTCCCTGGATCTACTGCTCCACACTGAGGCTCTCCTCTCCACCATAGACTTCCTGTCTTCAGCTCTGTCCTCAGTCAGCCTGCCCCCCTCACCAGAGGAGCCTAAACAGAAGTCTGAGGAGAGCAGCAGGCCGGTCTCCACCAAGTCAAGTAAACACAGAATATACTTTACACAAGGACACAACACACTGGACACACACTGGACAGATTGAACACACACACACACACACACACACACACACACACACACACACACACACACACACACACACTATAAGCAAACACACACTCAACAGCCTGCACTCAGGGCACAAGACAAAGGAGAGGAGGGCCGTCTTCACCAAGTCAGTACAAACACTTTATACCAACAAGATCTCATGGTTTCCCTTTCTGTTAAAACAGAATCAACTCAAAGAGTTAAAAGTTTAGGTATTAATTAAATTGTTTAAAAAAGGACTCGCTATTACGATCAAGTGTTCTGGCGACTTGCTGGAGCATTGTAAACTGCGGTGGTAGCACGGTGGTCTAATCGTTCTAAGCAGTGCGCTCCGGCTCCTAGCATCACGAGTTCGCTCCCAGTGCTGGGCAATTGTTTTGAATTTTTTGGTCTGAATACTTTCCGAATGCACCGTACATGATAATGCCCTTCACTACCTAACAGGTCCTTTTCAGTCATCTGAAATACATGAACGGATACATATTAAAATGACAGATATAACAGATTCCGCTTGTATATTTTTGTATTGGTTTTCACGTTAGTAATACAACATAACATTAATTTCATTACATACAGTGCATTCGAAAAGTATTCAGACCCCTTTCCCTTTTTCCACATTGTGTTACGTTACAGCCTTATTCTAATATGGATTAAATTAATGTTTTTCCTCATCAATCTACACACAATACCCCATAATGACAAAGCGAAAACAGGTTTTTAGAAATGTTAGCACATTTATAAAAAATAAAAAACAGAAATACCTTATTTATATAAGTATTCAGACCCTTTGATACGAGACTCGAAATTTAGCTTGGGTACATCATGTTTCCATTGATCATCCTTGAGATGTTTCTACAACTTGATTTGGAGTCCACCTGTGGTAAATTCAATTGATTGGACATGATTTGGAAAGGCACACACCTGTCTATATAAGGTCCCACAGTTGAAAGTGCATGTCAGAGCAAAAACCAAGCCTTGAGGTCAAATTAATTGTCCGTAGAGCTCCGAGACAGGATTGTGTCGAGGCACAGATCTGGGGAAGGGTATCACGTTTTTTTTGCAGCATTGAAGGTCCCCAAGAACACAGTGGCCTCCATCATTCTTAAATGGAAGAGGTTTGGAACCACCAATACTCTTCCTAGAGCTGGCCGCCCGGCCAAACTGAACAATCGGGGGAGAATGGCCTTGGTCAGGGAGGTGACCAAGAACCCGATGGTCACACTGACAGAGCTCCAGAGTTCCTCTGTGGAGATGGGAGAACCTTCCAGAAGGACAAGTATCTCTGCAGCAATCCACCATTCAGGCCTTTATGGTAGAGCGGCCAGACGGAAGCCACTCCTCAGTAAAAGGCACATGACAGCCCGCTTGGAGTTTGCCAAAAGGCACCTAAAGGACTTTCAGACCATGAGAAACAAGATTCTCTGGTCTGATGAAACCAAGATTGAACTCTTTGGCCTGAATGCCAAGCGTCTACGTCTGGAGGAAACCTGGCACCATCCCTACGGTGAAGCATGCTGGTAGCAGCATCATGCTGTGGGGATGTTTTTCAGCGGCAGGGACTGGGAGAATAGTCAGGATCGAGGGAAAGATGAACGGAGCAAAGTACAGAGAGATCCTTGATGAAAACCTGCTCCAGAGCTCTCAGGACCTCAGACTGGGGCGAAGGTTCACCTCCCAACAGAACAACGACCCTAAGCACACAGCCAAGACAATGCAGGAGTGGCTTCGGGACAAGTCTCTGAATGTCCTTGAGTGGCCCAGCCAGAGCCCGGACTTGAACCCGATCGAACATCTCTGGAGAGACCTGAAAATAGCTGTGCAGCGACACTCCCCATCCAACCTGACAGAGCTTGAGAGGATCAGCCGAGAAGATTGGGAGAAACTCCCCAAATACAGGTGTGCCAAGCTTGTAGCGTCATACCCAAGAAGACTCAAGGTTGTAATCGCTGCCAAAGGTGCTTCAACAAAGTACTGAGTAAAGGGTCTGAATACTTATGTAAATGTTATATTTCAGTTTTTTATTTTTAATACATTTGCAGGTGGACTCCAATCAAGTTGTGGAAACATCTCAAGGATGATCAATCGAAACAGAATGCACCTGAGCTCAATTTCGAGTCTCATAGCAAAGTGTCTGAATACTTTCCGAATGCACTGTATAACGTATTCTAAGACCTAAGGACTACCTTACATGTCTCTTTGGTTGGGCAACCAGTAATGAAATCACGTGACTTTTCTGTCCACTTCCATGACAGCGGCTCTAGGTTCTCCATCAGACAGTGACGTCATCGACCTGAAGGTAATGATGCAGCTGGGGGCGTTCAACGTCCTAGTGTGTGATCGGAGCTGCAACATGGCCGACATTAAGATACAAGGTACGGATACAGACAGAACCTCGGGCCCATGCAGTGTTCTCTTTATACAACTACACTTTCATTTGAGAATCATTTTACATTTTAAGTCATTGAGCAGACGCTCTTATCCAGAGCGACTTACAAATTGGTGCATTCACCTTATGATAGCCAGTGGGATAACCACTTTACATTTGTATACATTTTTTACATTTATTTGTTATTTGTATTATATATATTTTTTTTAATCATTTTTTTTATATATATTTTTTTTTCGAGTATATTTTTAATTTTCATGTGTTTTATATATATATATTGTTTTGTATTTGTATGTTTTTTTTAATCTTTTATTTTGCTTTATCATCTATGGCTTTTGCAAGGGATTTCAGCTAAGGTTTGAATATGATGAAAGACTTTATCTGTTTGTTGTAATTTAAGTGTCTTGTGCTTGTATGGTTTGCTCTTTCTGAAATGACGTCGGCATCAGATAAACATTGTATCTTGTTGTACAGGTTTCAATGGATGCCTCCTGATGCAAGGGCCCCAAACCCACATCTCTACCCGCCTTCGGGATTTCATCGTTATTAATGTTGATCCAAAAAGTATTCACAAAAAGGTAAGTCAAGGAAGCAAAACCATAAAAGAGTGAGATTTGGGCGGTACACTGTATCGTAGAACCGTGAAATATTGCAGTTCAGTTTACCTGCTAACGTGTGGTTCTCGCCTGCAGGCCATCTCTATCGTAGGAGATGAGGTGTTTAGTTTCACTATGAGTCTGACCCCCAAGGCCACCGAGGGAGACGGCTACACAGACACCTCCAAAACAGATGGGAAGGTCAAGCTCAACGTGGGCTGCATCCAAGTCGTCTACCTCCACAAGTTTGTCATGTCTTTGCTGGTGAGTCTCAGCGTTGGTGCTGGAGAAATCTCTTGACAATCGTCTGAGTATTTAAAACTGATCTTTGTATTTAAGTGTGCAGAGACTCTTTTCTTCAGTTCCAGAAACTCTTCTAAAGTTCCTGGGTTCTTCAGAAATCTTGGTTGGATGATTCCCAGTTAAGGGATACTTTACTGATTCCAGGAATCATCCAACTGGGATTTCTGAAAAACATGAGAAGTTTCCGGAGTTTTTGCAATCCTAGCTAGGTCTCCGCTGTTGATGCCGCTCCATTGCTTTCTGACTGTGTAAAGAACTTCACTCATCCGTGTTTTCCGTATCTTATAGCATTTCAGCAACAACTTCCAGACAGCCAAAGAGGCGCTTAGTGTGGCCACGGCCCAGGCAGCAGAGAAGGCAGCCTCCAGCATCAGGGACTTTGCCCAGAAGAGCTTCCGTCTCTCCATGGACATCAAGCTGAAGGCCCCACTCATCATCATCCCTCAGTCCTCCACCTCCCACAATGCACTGGAGGTGGACCTGGGGCTCATCACCGTGGGCAACAGTTTCTCTCTACTTGCTGTGGAGGGATGTCCCCTTCCTGCTGTCATTGACCACATGGACGTACAGCTCACACAGCTCAAACTGTCCAGGTCAGTGCATTCTGTTAACGCAGTCATCTTCTGCTTCATCAGTGCAGAAAGCACTGGTCTAAGGCACTGCATCGCAGTGCTAGCTGTGCCACTAGAGATCCTGGTTCGAATCCAGGCTCTGTCGTAGCCGGCCGCGACCGGGAGACCCATGGGGCGGCGCACAATTGGCCCAGCGTCGTCCAGGGTAGGGGAGGGGAGGGAATGGCCGGCAGGGATGTAGCTCAGTTGGTAGAGCATGGCGTTTGCAACGCCAGGGTTGTGGGTTCGATTCCCACGGGGGGCCAGTATGAAAAATAAAAAAAATAATGTATGCACTCACTAACTGTAAGTCGCTCTGGATAAGAGCGTCTGCTAAATGACTAAAATGTAAAATGTAATGTCTGGTCCCAGATCAGAAAGCAAAGGTTTGATGCCTGGTCCCAGATCAGAAAGCAAAGGTTTAATGCCTGGTCCCAGATCAGAAAGCAAAGGTTTAATGCCTGGTCCCAGATCAGAAAGCAAGGGTTTGATGCCTGGTCCCAGATCAGAAAGCAAGGGTTTGATGCCTGGTCCCAGATCAGAAAGCAAGGGTTTGATGCCTGGTCCCAGATCAGAAAGCAAGGGTTTAATGTCTGGTCCCAGATCAGAAAGCAAAGGTTTAATGCCTGGTCCCAGATCAGAAAGCAAAGGTTTAATGTCTGGTCCCAGATCAGAAAGCAAGGGTTTAATGTCTGGTCCCAGATCAGAAAGCAAGGGTTTAATGTCTGGTCCCAGATCAGAAAGCAAAGGTTTGATGCCTGGTCCCAGATCAGAAAGCAAGGGTTTGATGCCTGGTCCCAGATCAGAAAGCAAGGGTTTGATGCCTGGTCCCAGATCAGAAAGCAAGGGTTTGATGCCTGGTCCCAGATCAGAAAGCAAGGGTTTAATGCCTGGTCCCAGATCAGAAAGCAAGGGTTTGATGCCTGGTCCCAGATCAGAAAGCAAGGGTTTGATGCCTGGTCCCAGATCAGAAAGCAAGGGTTTGATGCCTGGTCCCAGATCAGAAAGCAAAGGTTTGATGCCTGGTCCCAGATCAGAAAGCAAGGGTTTGATGCCTGGTCCCAGATCAGAAAGCAAGGGTTTGATGCCTGGTCCCAGATCAGAAAGCAAGGGTTTGATGCCTGGTCCCAGATCAGAAAGCAAGGGTTTGATGCTCTACCGTCGTTAGTTAGTTGTTAGACTTGTAAGAGTTGGTTCTCCAATAACCCTCTGACTACCGTTAGTTCTCTGATAATCTCGACCCGGCACAGCCAGAAGAGGACTGGCCACCCCTCAGAGCCTGGTTCCTCTCTACCCAGTACAGCCAGAAGAGGACTGGCCACCCTCAAGCCGGTTCCTCTCACCCAGTACAGCCAGAAGAGGACTGGCCACCCCTCAGAGCCTGGTTCCTCTCTACCCAGTACAGCCAGAAGAGGACTGGCCACCCCTCAGAGCCTGGTTCCTCTCTACCCAGTACAGCCAGAAGAGGACTGGCCACCCCTCAGAGCCTGGTTCCTCTCTACCCAGTACAGCCAGAAGAGGACTGGCCACCCCTCAGAGCCTGGTTCCTCTCTACCCAGTACAGCCAGAAGAGGACTGGCCACCCCTCAGAGCCTGGTTCCTCTCTACCCAGTACAGCCAGAAGAGGACTGGCCACCCCTCAGAGCCTGCTTCCTCTCTAGGTTCCTGCCTTTCTAGGGAGTTTTTCTTAGCCACCGTGCCTCTACATCTGCATTGCTTGCTTTCTGTGGTTTCTGTATACGCACTCTGTGACAACTGCTGATGTAAAAAAGGCTTCATAAATACATTTGATTGATTGATTTGAGTTGTAACAGTTGCTTCTCAAAGAAACCTCTTTGACTAGCGTTAGTTAGCGTTGTAAGAGTTACTTCTCAAAGAAACTGGCTGGTTCAATAGTGGTCTTCCTGTATAGGCTTGGGCACTATACTGTTCATACCGTAGACTGGGGTATTTTGAAATACACACGGTATGATTTTCAATTCCGTAAAGAAATGATGCGTGGCGCCATGAAGCCCGGGGAGTGCGTGCTACGCCGCCGCTTATAACTATACGTTCACTATCTAAGATGTGTCAAATAAATGATCTCCAGCTCAGGGCTCCAGCTGTGCGTTTTGTTCTCTAACTTGCTAGCTAAGTGGCTAGCTTGCAAGATCAAGCTTCTTGGTTACAACAGAGACAATCAATCCCCTCCTGGATCAATTTGCTGCCTAAATTTGTTTTGTGAGTCAAAAAAAATAAAAGATAAAAGAAAGTAATACCGTATCCCTGGTGTGCACTGCCGGTAATACCGTATCCCTGGTGTGCACTGCCGGTAATACCGTATCCCTGGTGTGCACTGCCGGTAATACCGTATCCCTGGTGTGCACTGCCGGTAATACCGTATCCCTGGTGTGCACTGCCGGTAATACCGTATCCCTGGTGTGCACTGCCGGTAATACCGTATCCCTGGTGTGGTACAGGAACGGTATGAAGGTATGAAAGTCTGGATACCACCCTAATACTGTATACTGTGGTCTAGTTATCCCTGTCTGTAATTCGCTGCTCTTTCTCTCATTAGGATTTCCATGGAAACAGACTCTCAGCCCAGTACCGAGCTGCTGGAGCCGGTCAACCTGGTCCTAAAAGTGAAGAGGAACCTGGCTGCAGCATGGTACCACAAGATGGCTGCCGTAGAGGTTGATGGAGACCTCAAGCCCATGAAGGTAGGAGCCAACAGTAACTGCAATCACGTCTTCCCCTCGAAAAGGGAGTGGTTAGAAAAAAAGATCTGTTTTGATACCAAGATCTTTGTGTTGTAGCAGAGAAGCTGATTGTAGCGGTCTTTACTCGCGCAGTAATGTCACCCTCCCTGATACCTTGAAGGAACTATTTCCTTGAAATCATACTAGCTGAGCTTTCGTGATTTAGTCATTCTGATGGTTGACCTCTGATGGGAGAATGGTATTGGTGAGTTGTGGCTAGTTAAACTCGTGCGACGTCGTCACCTTCCTTTAGACTTGAAGTAACTTTGTTCCTTGAACCCATAACAGCTGAGCTTTGATGATTTTAGTCACACTAACTAACATTTGACTTCTGCTTGCAGCCAGGTATGGAATGCAAGGTACATGCTACAGTACTCTAGGGCTGGACAGTAAGATAATCAAAGCCTAGCGGTTAAGAGCGTTGGGCCAGTAACCGAAAGGTCGCTGGTTCGAATCCTCGAGCCGACTAGGTGAAAAGTCTGTCGATGTGCCCTTGAGCGAGGCACTTAACCCTGATTGCTCCTGTAAGTCGCTCTGGATAAGAGCGTCTGCTAAATGACTAAAATGAATATGAATCGATTATTTTAATCAAGATAATCAAGGCAAGGCACTGTGGTTCCTGTGACTGTCATTCCAAAACCATTATACCAAAATATTAAAATCTATTGGTAATGTCACTAGGTGTTGTACTAAGGTTGTTTTGGATTTTTACAAGGGGGTTCCAAATTGTTTATATTTTTATTTAATTTGCTCGCTCGCCTCACTTTTCAAAAAAATGAAATCCGTTAAACAGTAAATCAACTTTATATGTCCTTATGCCGCGTTCACGTCATGTCGGGAACTCATAAATATGACCTTCCTACTGGGAAAAATTCACGTGAACGCCCCTTCAACTCGTAATTATGACTATAAATCTCGGGTATGATCTCTGGACCCCGATATTTCCCACATGCTGAACTCTGCCGTCACGCACCACTGAAAATGGCTACAAACATTGCCGCGATTTCGTCTGTAAATTGTAAGAATGGTTCTTGCGTTCCTTCTGATCTCCGAGCAAGTGAACGCTCCAAGTTGTTCCTCCGAGGTAACAAGTCGTTCCTCCGATCACTCCGACATGATGTGAACGCGGCATTAGCTACAGCATTATTGGCTTTAGCAACAGCAACATTAGCATTCGCTACGGCTCCATCCTATATGTCTCCTGTCTCTCCTCAAGTTATTTCGAGGCTCCTCTAGTTATCAGCGACCATTAGCATTAGCTACAGCTACATCCTCTCTGTGCTTGTGTCTCTTCAGGTTAACTAGTATTAGTGACATTAGCATTAGCGACCATTAGCATTAGCTACAGCTACATCCTCTCTGTGCTTGTGTCTCTTCAGGTTAACTAGTACTAGTGACATTAGCATTAGCGACCATTAGCATTAGCTACAGCTACATCCTCTCTGTGCTTGTCTCTTCAGGTTAACTAGTACTAGTGACATTAGCATTAGCGACCATTAGCATTAGCTACAGCTACATCCTCTCTGTCCTCTGTTCTCCCCAGGTTGCCCTGAGTCAGGATGACCTAACGGTCCTGTTGAGGATCCTGATGGAGAACTTCGGAGAAGCCAGCAGTCTGCAGCCAGACCAACACACCAGCCCCGACACAGCAGCCCTGAAACACAGGACTGCACTGATGCTCAAAACAGACTACCCCAAAGGTCAGAGGTCATAAGCGATGTGTGTGTGTGTCGTGTAGGGTATCGCCTGGAGTCCCTGACTCTTACGACATGTTTCTCTTATCTCCTCATCCTTCAGATGAGAACATGGTCGAACTTCCAGAGCAAGAGGTAGAAGAGGAGCCCCTTGGAAACCATGAAGTTTGTCTTCAACATAGAGTCCCTGGGACTGGTTCTGTACAGCAATGACCCTAAACAGGTACGTACCTAGAGGTGATGTAGCCCAGTCTCACTTCTAATGTACCATGTGGAGGAACAGGGAAATTGGGCCTTGGACAGAGGGACAGTAATGACAGTCATTTACTCTGATGTCCACTCTGCTCCCTAAGCCCTGGATAATTAGATAAAGCCATGATTAGGGTGACGAGTTTGAACATCTACCAACACCAGTCATTACTGTCCAAAATGACTCTGTGGTAATGACCTTGTAATGACTCTCTGTAAGTTCCCCCAGTGGTCTGCTGACGTTTCAAAGAGACTACAAGGTTGGTTTTATTGACAGATGTCATGTCTTTTGTTTCCCCATTTCCAAGGCAGCAGCCGTGTCTCAACACCAGGAGGGGCTGTGTCTGGGGGAGTTTACCTTGCACCTGATAAAGGCTTCAGGGAAAATGTTTAATAACGGGGCCATGGAGGCCTCAGCCATCCTCACAGCCTGCACCCTGGACGACATGAGGACAGGCATACAGAGAGTCACCTCACGGTTAGTCTCACGCTGTCTGCCAGACATCACACGGCTGGGGTGGAGGCTACCAAAGGGTTAAACTGCTGGAATGTACCATTGTGTTCTACGCAGTACGGAGGTTTTACATTACAGTACAGTCGTGTCGGTCTCAATGTGTCGATTGTTGGATTGATTGACATGTAACCTCATGTTTTTTGCCCAAAACCCTCAGGATGCTGGGTAAGCGTGGCGAGGAGAGTGAGGAAGCCATGATAGACGTGACGTACGCTCAGAGTGCCAGTGAGCGCCAGGTGGTGGCGGTGTTCCAGAAGCTCTATCTGTGTGCCAGCGTGGAGTTCCTGATGGCGGTGGCAGACTTCTTCATCCAGGCCCTGCCCCAGAGCCCTGCCCAGGCCGTGCCCACTAACACCATGCCGGACCTGGCCAAGACCTCCCAGCTACCCCTCAAACAGCTGGCTGAGCTTCGGGATAGAACCAACACTGACCCCAGAACAGGTAAGGGGGAGAGGGGGTCGGGGAAATTAATTAGAAACAGAAAACTATACAGCCATTCAACTATGTTCGTAGGAATTCCTTTTGGTGTGGAGTGATGGTAATGTATTGTGATGGCTACGGTGTTGTCTTTTGGTGTGGAGTGATGGTAATGTATTGTGATGGCTACGGTGTTGTCTTTTGGTGTGGAGTGATGGTAATGTATTGTGATGGCTACGGTGTTGTCTTTTGGTGTGGAGTGATGGTAATGTATTGTACAGTGTTTTCTTTACCTTCCTATATTCTTCCTTCAGTTTCATACCTGACAGAATAGTTGTATCCTCTCCGTCTCTCTCTGGCCTCCATACCAAATATGAGTCTATGTGCGGTGGTGGGGTAATGGCTGTTTTCTTGACTTCCCTTGTGTTTCTTCCCCCCTCTCCCCCTCTCCCCCCTCTCCCCTCTCCCCCAGGCTCCAGTCCCAGGACCAAGCTGCGTTTAGTCATAGTAGATCCAGAGGTGGTGTTTGTGGCTAACCTGATGAGAGCCGACGCTCCGGCCCTGGTGGCCTCATTCCAGTGTGACTTCAGTCTGATGCTAGAGCCCGGGGGAGGGCCCGGGGCCCCTGGGGGACAAAGCATGACGGCCAACCTCAGAGAGCTCAAAGTTCTGGCCTGCCCCTTCATCAGGACCGAGGAGAACCAGGCTGTCACCACGGTGAGCATAAAATAGCTTTTAATATCTATTTTTTTGAGACCCTCTACACAGCATCTAATGTCACTACCGTAAGACATTTACATTTCTAGTCATTAGCAGACGCTCTTATCCAGAGTGACTTACAGTTAGTGAGTGCATACATTTTCATACTGGCCCCCAGTGTGGTCCTCTGTAGCTCAATTGGTAGAGCATGGCGCTTGTAACGCCAGGGTAGTGGGTTCGATCCCCGGGACCACCCATACGTAAAATTGTATGCACGCATGACTGTAAGTCGCTTTGGATAAAAGCGTCTGCTAAATGGCATATTATTATTATATTATAAACGAACCCACAACCCTGGCGTTGCAAGCGCCATGCTCTACCAACTGAGCTACACGGGGCCCCATCAGCTGGGATGAAGCATGATTCAAAGCTATTTGCAATTTTGTGTTAATACATTTTCCGTGAAAGGATATTGAATTGAATCAACTCCCTAATGCTTCTTTCTCATTGGTCTTCAGGTGCTACGGCCGTGTTCTGTCGTCCTGGAAACCAAAACCCACCCCAACCAACCCCTTACCGGCTGTGTGACTGTGGAAGAAGTCATTGTCAAAGTAGGTTTCATCCCAATTTCTCTCTCTCTCTCTACTGCAGAAGTCTAGTTCGGATCTGTCAGTTAAAATTACACATACCCGTGACAATCATATCAGATTAGACCTGTGACATTATTTTAGAATTCTGGATCCGGACCCGCTCGGGTTCCGGATCGGGTCTTGGGTATTCGGGTACAGGTGGATCCATGAAGACCTCTAGCTCTGAGTGCTCGGAGAGAGAAAAGGTTTGAATTATTGAACCGCCGGACGTACTGAGAAGCTACTTATCAACATAGCCATCGATCGAGATCGTCATTGCAATTGAGATTTTCAATTGATTATCATTGAGATCATCATTATCATCACAAATAAGAATCCGCTGACTAACCCTGTATTAATAAAGGATAAATAAAGTAACAAATGAATTCCTCCCACGTCCTTCCTTCCCTCTGTCAGATCTCCCCTGTCATCCTGAACACAGTGTAGACCATCACAGCAGCCATGACAGCTAAACCTATAGACGAGGCAGGAGAGGAGGAGAAGATAGAGGCCAGCAGCCTGTGGCCCGCCATGAACATCTACGCCTGCAACTACTGGTTCCTGGGAGTGGACACGGCCAGCGAGGTACAGAAACCACGGTTGGGGTCAATTTCTTTTCAATTCCAGTCAATTCAGGAAGTACACCGACATTCTAATTCTCTTCAATGAATTTTTCTGTGAGAATTTGGTTTACTTTCTGAATTGACTGGAATTGAAATTGAATACCTCAAGATCTTAAATATTTTCCAAGTACCAGTGGAATTGCAATGTTTGTATTCTGTCCCTATACAAGATCCTTCAGTCCCTATTCTAGAACCTTCTGTCCCTATACAATAACCTTCTGTCCCTATACTAGAACCTTCTGTCCCTATACAAGAACCTTCTGTCCCTATACTAGAACCTTCTGTCCCTATACTAGAACCTTCTGTCCCTATACTAGAACCTTCTGTCCCTGTACAAGAACCTTCTGTCCCTATACTAGAACCTTCTGTCCCTATACTAGAACCTTCTGTCCCTATACTAGAACCTTCTGTCCCTATACTAGAACCTTCTGTCCCTATACAAGAACCTTCTTTCCCTATACAAGAACCTTCAGTCGCTATACAAGAACCTTCTGTCCCTATACTAGAACCTTCAGTCCCTATACTAGAACCTTCTGTCCCTATACTAGAACCTTCTGTCCCTATACTAGAACCTTCTGTCCCTATTCTAGAACCTTCTGTCCCCTGCCAGGAACATTTGGGCGCTCAGTTTACCTCCACTATAGTTTGTTTTTGTATTCTCTGCCTACAAATGGCGTTAAACCTTGACGTGAATTTCCCTCTAGGTGACGGAGAGTTTCAGTGACCAGGACGGCCGTAACGTTGGGGAGAGTTTCAAGGTGGATGTGAAGGTAATTCAGGTGACCATGGAGTCTGGTCTGGGCCACAGGACGGTCCCCCTGCTGCTGGCTGAGAGCTCCCTGTCTGGGACGGCCAACAACTGGTCCTCCCTCCTCTACCTCTGCGCTGACATGACCCTGGAGGTGAGGACCGGAGCTTTTCAGTACTCTCAAGTATTAGCCTGATGTACATCCTGATTTCTGTACATACAGGAGCATTTCATGTGCCATGACGTGACCTTCTCATGTGTTTTTTAGGAAGTCGTTGGGCAGGCAAACATAGCTTTTCTTTAGTCTTGTGCATTACGTACTTATGTGGGGATACTTGTTACGTTTGGCATTCGTGGGTGCATTTCAAACCTTTTCGACTGCCCACGTTCTTTTGAATTTCATAATCAATTCAATTTGTGCACTTAAATTGATATAAATGGGATCGATCCTGATTTTGACACTGTGTGAATATGTTGACTGTTGACAGGTGAACTACTTCAATGAGACCCATGCTGTCTGGGAACCGCTGATAGAGAGAGTGGAGGACGGCAAACGCAGGTGGAACCTCAAGCTAGAGGTACGCTGAATAACCCTAACCAACCTCATAGTGGAACCTCAAGCTAGAGGTACGCTGAATAACCCTGACCAACCTCATAGTGGAACCTCAAGCTAGAGGTACGCTGAATAACCCTGACCAACCTCATAGTGGAACCTCAAGCTAGAGGTACGCTGAATAACCCTGACCAACCTCATAGTGGAACCTCAAGCTAGAGGTACACTGAATAACCCTGACCAACCTCATAGTGGAACCTCAAGCT
>NC_059223.1:383564-396064 GCF_020615455.1 Coregonus clupeaformis | reverse complement strand
CTGGCAGGAGGCTGTATAACGTGAGAGATCCCATGCTGCAGGAGGACGTGTCGGTGTTGCTGCAGGTAGACGCCTCAGAAGGAAACAAGGTCATCACCGTCCGCTCTCCCCTACAGGTCAGCAAATCACTCACCCTCTATGGAACTGTCCTCCATCACTCACTCTCTATGGAGCTGTCCTCCATCACTCACTCTCTATGGAGCTGTCCTCCATCACTCACTCTCTATGGAGCTGTCCTCCATCACTCACTCTCTATGGAACTGTCCTCCATCACTCACTCTCTATGGAGCTGTCCTCCATCACTCACTCTCTATGGAGCTGTCCTCCATCACTCACTCTCTATGGAGCTGTCCTCCATCACTCACTCTCTATGGAGCTGTCCTCCATCACTCACTCTCTATGGAACTGTCCTCCATCACTCACTCTCTATGGAGCTGTCCTCCATCACTCACTCTCTATGGAGCTGTCCTCCATCACTCACTCTCTATGGAGCTGTCCTCCATCACTCACCCTCTATGGAACTGTCATCCATCACTCACTCTCTATGGAACTGTCCTCCATCACTCACTCTCTATGGAACTGTCCTCCATCACTCACTCTCTATGGAGCTGTCATCCATCACTCACTCTCTATGGAACTGTCCTCCATCACTCACTCTCTATGTAACTGTCTTCCATCACTCACTCTCTATGGAGCTGTCCTCCATCACTCACTCTCTATGAAACTGTCCTCCATCACTCACTCTCTATGGAACTGTCTTCCATCACTCACTCTCTATGAAGCTGTCCTGCATCACTCACTCTCTATGGAGCTGTCCTCCTGTAGGTTATAGATGCTCAACAGCTTTCAGTAGAGAGGAACACGTCTGTGGACTTGCAACATGAAAGCAGCTGCTATTAAAACACATTTGATTTATTCAGCACTTTTCAATTACAGTAAAATCTTTTTTTCCATTGAGTTAAAAAATGATTATGTCATCCTTAACTCACAGTTTTTCAATGTTGTTTTGTGTTCCAGATCCAGAACCATTTCTCAGTGCCGTTTGCCATCCTGAAGTATTGCCCCACATCCAGAGGTCTGGTTAACATAGGATTGGCAGAGCCTGAGAAAGAGTCTCATGTAGCCCTGGATTCATACAGGTAATAACCATGTTGGTAGCCCTGGACTCATACAGGTAATAACCATGTTGGTAGCCCTGGACTCATACAGGGAATAACCATGTTGGTAGCCCTGGATTCATACAGGTAATAACCATGTTGGTAGCCCTGGATTCATACAGGTAATAACCATGTTGGTAGCCCTGGACTCATACAGGGAATAACCATGTTGGTAGCCCTGGACTCATACAGGTAATAACCATGTTGGTAGCCCTGGACTCATACAGGTAATAACCATGTTGGTAGCCCTGGACTCATACAGGTAATAACCATGTTGGTAGCCCTGGACTCATACAGGTAATAACCATGTTGGTAGCCCTGGACTCATACAGGTAATAACCATGTTGGTAGCCCTGGATTCATACAGGTAATAACCATGTTGGTAGCCCTGGACTCATACAGGTAATAACCATGTTGGTAGCCCTGGACTCATACAGGTAATAACCATGTTGGTAGCCCAGTTGTTCCCATCCTCCTCAGAGAGCACACATGTATGACACCAGTCACTAGTACTTGTTCCCACCAAGGAGTGTTCTAGTAACTTCTCCTTGAATTGCCATAATTATATTTTCTACTTATCGTCGTAGGAAGTGTGATACACTTTATCAGCTGTTTGCACGTGTGAGCGGCACGTCTCAAATGTGCTCTAAGGACAATTTTACATAATTATATTGGTTACTTATCATGTGAATGGACAGCTCTATTTCAACATAGCTTCTGAAAGGCCGGTGATCGCAGCGTACGGACAAAGGATACTATTTATGAGATGCTAATAAGTAAACAGGAAATTAAGAGAAGTTGATGTCTGCTGAGCTGGACAGATTGGGAGATCCAGGTGTTCCCTTGCTCGGTCTCGGAGTTCCATTATCCGGCTCGAAGGTCCACGTTCGAGAGAGGGGCACCACAAAAATATTTTAGTGCGTTAAACAAGTATGCTAGTGCTTTAAACAAGTATTCTAGTACTTTAAACAAATATTAGTGTTTTAAACAAATATTCTAGGGCTTTACCCCCTAGAGTCGATAAATTACATTAAAAAATCCCCATTAAAATCCGTCAATTTAACCTAGAGATATGTTTTTTTGTCTCAATCCACCGCATCTACTAGTGTCACATTTTTGCATCTGCGGTGAAAGGTGGCAGAGCCAGAGCGGTGTTTGTCAGACCATGAGACATCCTGAAAACAAGGTATTTAGCGTCCGAACGGTTTGATGTACAAACTGTGACCATTCTATGGAAAGATGAGATTCTCACGAACACGATGGTGTTCTCCGTTTTGCTCTACGACCTCTCGTCTGAAGTCGGTACCGTTGATGTGCCAACTTCTTTGTTTGTAGTGTCCGAACCGTTTGGGCTACAAACTAATGTGACTCCACTGTTGAAAGGGGAGATTCTTACGAACACATTTTGCTCTACAACTCCCACTTGTCTGAAGGTAACTGGGACCGTTAAAAAATATTAATGGAAGTATGAAGGTACCCAAAAAAACGGCTTAAATATGTGTAATATATATATATATATATATATATATATATACAGTGGGGGAAAAAAGTATTTAGTCAGCCACCAATTGTGCAAGTTCTCCCACTTAAAAAGATGAGAGAGGCCTGTAATTTTCATCATAGGTACACGTCAACTATGACAATCAAATTGAGGAAAAAAATCCAAAAAATCACATTGTAGGATTTTTATGAATTTATTTGCAAATTATGGTGGAAAATAAGTATTTGGTCACCTACAAACAAGCAAGATTTCTGGCTCTCACAGACCTGTAACTTCTTCTTTAAGAGGCTCCTCTGTCCTCCACTCGTTACCTGTATTAATGGCACCTGTTTGAACTTGTTATCAGTATAAAAGACACCTGTCCACAACCTCAAACAGTCACACTCCAAACTCCACTATGGCCAAGACCAAAGAGCTGTCAAAGGACACCAGAAACAAAATTGTAGACCTGCACCAGGCTGGGAAGACTGAATCTGCAATAGGTAAGCAGCTTGGTTTGAAGAAATCAACTGTGGGAGCAATTATTAGGAAATGGAAGACATACAAGACCACTGATAATCTCCCTCGTTCTGGGGCTCCACGCAAGATCTCACCCCGTGGGGTCAAAATGATCACAAGAACGGTGAGCAAAAATCCCAGAACCACACGGGGGGACCTAGTGAATGACCTGCAGAGAGCTGGGACCAAAGTAACAAAGCCTACCATCAGTAACACACTACGCCACCAGGGACTCAAATCCTGCAGTGCCAGACGTGTCCCCCTGCTTAAGCCAGTACATGTCCAGGCCCGTCTGAAGTTTGCTAGAGTGCATTTGGATGATCCAGAAGAGGATTGGGAGAATGTCATATGGTCAGATGAAACCAAAATAGAACTTTTTGGTAAAAACTCAACTTGTCGTGTTTGGAGGACAAAGAATGCTGAGTTGCATCCAAAGAACACCATACCCACTGTGAAGCATGGGGGTGGAAACATCATGCTTTGGGGCTGTTTTTCTGCAAAGGGACCAGGACGACTGATCCGTGTAAAGGAAAGAATGAATGGGGCCATGTATCGTGAGATTTTGAAGGGAAACCTCCTTCCATCAGTAAGGGCATTGAACATGAAACGTGGCTGGGTCTTTCAGCATGACAATGATCCCAAACACACCGCCCGGGCAACGAAGGAGTGGCTTCGTAAGAAGCATTTCAAGGTCCTGGAGTGGCCTAGCCAGTCTCCAGATCTCAACCCCATAGAAAATCTTTGGAGGGAGTTGAAAGTCTGTGTTGCCCAGCGACAGCCCCAAAACATCACTGCTCTAGAGGAGATCTGCATGGAGGAATGGGCCAAAATACCAGCAACAGTGTGTGAAAACCTTGTGAAGACTTACAGAAAACGTTTGACCTGTGTCATTGCCAACAAAGGGTATATAACAAAGTATTGAGAAACTTTTGTTATTGACCAAATACTTATTTTCCACCATAATTTGCAAATAAATTCATTAAAAATCCTACAATGTGATTTTCTGGATTTATTTTCCTCATTTTGTCTGTCATAGTTGATGTGTACCTATGATGAAAATTACAGGCCTCTCTCATCTTTTTAAGTGGGAGAACTTGCACAATTGGTGGCTGACTAAATACTTTTTTTCCCCACTGTGTATATATATAAATATATATATTAAGCTTTCTTGTATCTCCTAGATATTCATGAGTTGCATGTTTCGTCACAATATTGTTTTGAACGTTCGTTTCGGACTGAGCATTCTACGCAATGTATCGTCAATGAGCGCTGATGAAGATTTCATCAAAAGTGCATTACAGTGGCTTGGAAATACAATGACATTCAAAAGGAGGCAAATAATTAGTAGGAAAAACTTTTGTCGTCATTTTGATGTCGCCATATTTACTTTAGATATGCAGTATAACGTTAGCTAGCTAAGGTTGATGGGAGGCCACCAGATTTTAACTAGTTAGCGTTGCTAGCTATGTTTGACGAACTTTGCTAGCTAATGACAACATTGCCATCTGTCTAAAGTAAATTTGACGAACATGATAATGCTGGCAAAGTTGTTTCCTACTAAATATTTGACTACTTTAGCAATGTCATCGTATTTCCAGCCACTATAGTGACATTTAGATTAAACAGTAGTTAGCCTCTGTCCAGAATGACTGGGCTTCTCACCACTTCAGGGCACCACTATGGTGCCACCGGTAGATGACGGCTTGAGAACGTTCATAACAATGGCATGACGGATACCTAAAGGGGTCGTAAAATTCAAAATCAAAAAGCTAAATAGATCCATATGTCAGATAAGCAATTCCAAACTGCTTAGACTTACATGGGTTAAACAAATATTCTAGGACTTTAAACAAATATTCTAGGGCTTTAAACAAATATTCTAGGGCTTTAAACAAATATTCTAGGGCTTTAAACAAATATTCTAGGGCTTTAAACAAATATTCTATGACTTTAAACAAATATTCTAGGGCTTTAAACAAATATTCAAGGACTTTAAACAAATATTCTAGGGCTTTAAACAAATATTATAGGGCTTTAAACAAATATTCAAGGGCTTTAAACAAATATTATAGGGCTTTAAACAAATATTCTAGGGCTTTAAACAAATATTCAAGGACTTTAAACAAATATTCTAGGGCTTTAAACAAATATTCTAGGGCTTTAAACAAATATTCAAGGGCTTTAAACAAATATTCTAGGGCTTTAAACAAATATTCTAGGGCTTTAAACAAATATTCAAGGGCTTTAAACAAATATTCTAGGGCTTTAAACAAATATTCTAGGGATTTAAACAAATACTCTAGTCCTTTTATACAGACTCCCCTTTCCTTACCTTGCTCCACTCCTCTCTCGGTCTCTGCTGCAGATGTCAGCTAGGGTTATGTTTAGTGGATTGTTAGTTAAACGCCGTCTCCTCGTCTTCTTCTCCCCCTATAGGTGTCAGCTCTTCCTCCAGCCAGCCGGGCGCCTGGAGGGCCAGTACGGGCCCTCGTCTACCTGTATCGCCTGGAAGGAGCAGGTCCACCTGAGCTCTGAGGTGCGGTCCCTTCTCCAGTGTCCGTCGGCGGACAGCAGCTTCCTGCCCCTCCAGGTGACCACCTTGGCCACGCCCGATCGCCTGGCCTTCATTTCCTCCCAGCGAGAGGACGACTGGGACCCTGCCTATGTGATTCACCTCCACCCCGCTGTGACCCTCCGGAACCTTCTGCCTTACAGCTTCAGATATCTACTGGAGGTAATAACGCTTAGATAACATGAAGACAGTCACTAGGATAGGACCTAACGTAGACCAGAAGATATAAGCAGAATCTAATGATCAGCCGCTAGACTTTGATTTCATTATTTCCTGTTTTATGCCATGTTGAGACATCTCTACAATGCAAAGATACTTTCCTAGAAGATAAAGTTTTCATAAAAAAACGTTTATCGATCCATTAATCCATCTCTCCAGGGCTCGGCCGAGTTCCATGAGCTCCGGGAGGGCAGCACGGCGGACATCCTGAACGCCCGTATAGGAGGTGAGATCATGGAGGTGGTCCTGGTCAAATACCAGGGTCGGAACTGGTCCAGCCGTATCCGCATCGCCCAGGACATGCAGGAGTTTTTCCCTGTGTGCTTCACCTGCGACTCGGACGAGAAGCTGACTGTGGACCTGAGCGTGCACGTGACGCGGCCGCACGGACGTTTGACGCTGGCGGTGTTCAGCCCGTACTGGATCATCAATAAGACGTCCAGGGTTCTGCAGTACCGCGCAGAGGACGTCTCCGTCAAACACGCCTCGGACTTCAGGGACGTAATCCTCTTCTCCTTCAAGAAGAAGAACATCTTCAGCAAGAACAAGGTAGGGAAGCATCTGACTGTCTAACACTGTTTCTCAAACCTTTCCTGGCAGACCCCCAAACTGCTCCATGAATTTAATATATTAATATTATATTATATTAATATAATTTGATATATCCCAGATCAATTCATTCATAGCTGAATCAGGTGTGCTAGTTTTAAGGATACAACATAATTGTGAAACGTCCGTGATTCCTGAAGGAGAGGTGTGAGAAACACCAGTCAAACACACAGCATCTTTAAAGCGTTTTTTTACCCCCTTTTTAGATCAAGTTGTTTCTCTCAGTAACACTGGGGGGGGTTTTGTCTTTCTACAGCTGCAGCTCTGTGTGTCCACCAGTTCCTGGTCTGATGGATTCTCATTGGACACGGTGGGGAGCTATGGGTGTGTCAGATGCCCTGCCAACACCATGGACTATCTGGTGAGATGACAACGTACACAAAGAGTCCCAACTCTGGAATGCACCTTCATTTACCATATAATGCTTTTATCCAAGTGACTTACAGTGAACACCATTCGGTGGCTCGTGCGGGACTCGAACCCACAACTATGGTGTTACATGCACCATGATTTTAAACCCACTTAGCCACTACAGTCACATTGTGAGGACGTAGAGTCTGACGGTGTTTAGTCTTGTGTTGTAGGTTGGCGTCAGCATCCAGATGAGTAGTTTCAACGTGACCAAGATCGTGACCATGAGTCCGTTCTTCACGCTGGTCAACAAGTCTTCCTACGAGCTGGAGGTGGGAGAGGTTCAGACAGAGGAGGGCAGCGTCAACGGGAAGTGGCACTACATCTCCTCTTCGGAGGTGAGGACCTACTGTGTGTGTGTGTGTGTGTGTGTTCGTATTACTGTATTTGTGACTGTATTTGTGAGGACCTAGTGTGTGTGTTTGTGTGTGTGAACGTAATCATGATTGTAATCGTGATGATGAGCATGTTCCTCTGTCTGAGCATAAGTTTGTCTGTCTGTCTGTTCTCTTCCCTGTGTTTGTCTGTCTGTCTGTCTGTCTGTCTGTCTGTCTGTCTGTCTGTCTGTCTGTCTGTCTGTTCTCTTCCCTGTGTCTGTCTGTCTGTCTGTCTGTCTGTCTGTTCTCTTCCCTGTGACTGTCTGTCTGTCTGTTCTCTTCCCTGTGACTGTCTGTCTGTCTGTCTGTCTGTCTGTCTGTCTGTTCTCTTCCCTGTGACTGTCTGTCTGTCTGTTCTCTTCCCTGTGTCTGTCTGTCTGTCTGTCTGTCTGTTCTCTTCCCCGTGTCTGTCTGTCTGTTCTCTTCCCCGTGTCTGTCTGTCTGTTCTCTTCCCTGTCTGTCTGTCTGTTCTCTTCCCTGTGTCTGTCTGTCTGTCTGTCTGTCTGTCTGTCTGTCTGTCTGTTCTCTTCCCTGTGACTGTCTGTCTGTCTGTTCTCTTCCCTGTATCTGTCTGTCTGTCTGTTCTCTTCCCTGTATCTGTCTGACTGTCTGTTCTCTTCCCTGTGACTGTCTGTCTGTCTGTCTGTCTGTCTGTCTGTCTGTTCTCTTCCCTGTGTCTGTCTGTCTGTCTGTCTGTCTGTCTGTCTGTTCTCTTCCCTGTGACTGTCTGTCTGTCTGTTCTCTTCCCTGTATCTGTCTGACTGTCTGTTCTCTTCCCTGTATCTGTCTGACTGTCTGTTCTATTCCCTGTGTTTCCAGTGCATCCCCCTCTGGCCAGAGTTGATCACAGGGAAGCTGTGTGTTCGGGTGGTGGGTTCGGACTCCAACTCCAAGTCCTTCTTCTTCAACAAACAGGACAACGGCACCCTGCTTGGCATGGGCCAGGTCAGTGTCCTGTCCCTGTAAATACACAACACATTACTGACCTGATTTACCCTAATTTAACAGGTTCTTTGACTGAGAAGAGAACACGTTCTCGTTTAGAAGGGATTTACCCTAATTTAACAGGTTCGTTGACTGAGAAGAGAACACGTTCTCGTTTAGAAGGGATTTACCCTAATTTAACAGGTTAATTGACTGAGAAGAGAACACGTTCTCGTTTAGAAGGGATTTACCCTAATTTAACAGGTTAATTGACTGAGAAGAGAACACGTTCTCGTTTAGAAGGGATTTACCCTAATTTAACAGGTTCTTTGACTGAGAAGAGAACACGTTCTCGTTTAGAAGGGATTTACCCTAATTTAACAGGTTCTTTGACTGAGAAGAGAACACGTTCTCGTTTAGAAGGGATTTACCCTAATTTAACAGGTTCTTTGACTGAGAAGAGAACACGTTCTCGTTTAGAAGGGATTTACCCTAATTTAACAGGTTCTTTGACTGAGAAGAGAACACGTTCTCGTTTAGAAGGGATTTACCCTAATTTAACAGGTTAATTGACTGAGAAGAGAACACGTTCTCGTTTAGAAGGGATTTACCCTAATTTAACAGGTTCTTTGACTGAGAAGAGAACACGTTCTCGTTTAGAAGGGATTTACCCTAATTTAACAGGTTCTTTGACTGAGAAGAGAACACGTTCTCGTTTAGAAGGGATTTACCCTAATTTAACAGGTTAATTGACTGAGAAGAGAACACGTTCTCGTTTAGAAGGGATTTACCCTAATTTAACAGGTTAATTGACTGAGAAGAGAACACGTTCTCGTTTAGAAGGGATTTACCCTCATTTAACAGGTTAATTGACTGAGAAGAGAACACGTTCTCGTTTAGAAGGGATTTACCCTAATTTAACAGGTTAATTGACTGAGAAGAGAACACGTTCTCGTTTAGAAGGGATTTACCCTAATTTAACAGGTTCTTTGACTGAGAAGAGAACACGTTCTCGTTTAGAAGGGATTTACCCTAATTTAACAGGTTCTTTGACTGAGAAGAGAACACGTTCTCGTTTAGAAGGGATTTACCCTAATTTAACAGGTTAATTGACTAAGAGAACACGTTCTCGGTTAGAAGGGATTACCTTTTTTGTCTGTCTGCAACGGCCTTGAACTTTCCAATGTTGTTCCTTTCAACTGTGACCTCTCTTCCTGTGACCTCTCTTCCTGTGACCTCTCTTCCTGTGACCTCTCTTCCTGTGACCTCTCTTCCTGTGACCTCTCTTCCTGTGACCTCTCTTCCTGTCTGTTACAGTATGGAGGTGTGGTAGTAGACGTCCTTTGAACTGTGACCTCTCTTCCTGTGACCTCTCTTCATGTGACCTCTCTTCCTGTGACCTCTCTTCCTGTCTGTTATAGTATGGAGGTGTGGTAGTGGACGTGAACATCTCAGACAACTCTACTGTGATCAGCTTCACTGACTATTATGATGGAGCTGCTCCAGCCCTCGTAGTCAACCATACACCCTGGGTTACCATCACCTACAGACAGAGGTTAGACTGACCCTAACCCTAACCCTAACCCTAACCATACACCCTGGGTTACCATCACCTACAGACAGAGGTTAGACTGAACCTAACCCTAACCCTAACCCTAACCATATCCCTAACCCTAACCCTAACCATACACCCTGGGTTACCATCACCTACAGACAGAGGTTAGACTGACCCTAACCCTAACCATATCCCTAACCCTAACCCTAACCCTAACCATACACCCTGGGTTACCATCACCTACAGACAGAGGTTAGACTGACCCTAACCCTAACCCTAACCCTAACCATATCCCTAACCATATCCCTAACCCTAACCATACACCCTGGGTTACCATCACCTACAGACAGAGGTTAGACTGACCCTAACCCTAACCCTAACCCTAACCCTAACCCTATCCCTAACCATACACCCTGGGTTACCATCACCTACAGACAGAGGTTAGACTGAACCTAACCCTAACCATATCCCTAACCATATCCCTAACCCTAACCATATCCCTAACCCTAACCATACACCCTGGGTTACCATCACCTACAGACAGAGGTAAGACTGACCCTAACCCTAACCCTAACCATATCCCTAACCCTAACCCTAACCATATCCCTAACCCTAACCATACACCCTGGGTTACCATCACCTACAGACAGAGGTTAGACTGACCCTAACCCTAACCATATCCCTAACCATATCCCTAACCCTAACCATATCCCTAACCCTAACCATACACCCTGGGTTACCATCACCTACAGACAGAGGTTAGACTGAACCTAACCCTAACCATATCCCTAACCATATCCCTAACCCTAACCATATCCCTAACCCTAACCATACACCCTGGGTTACCATCACCTACAGACAGAGGTTAGACTGAACCTAACCCTAACCCTAACCCTAACCCTAACCCTATCCCTAACCCTAACCCTAACCCTAACCATATCCCTAACCCTAACCATACACCCTGGGTTACCATCACCTACAGACAGAGGTTAGACTGACCCTAACCCTAACCCTAACCCTAACCATATCCCTAACCCTAACCATATCCCTAACCCTAACCATACACCCTGGGTTACCATCACCTACAGACAGAGGTTAGACTGAACCTAACCCTTAACCCTAACCATATCCCTAACCATATCCCTAACCCTAACCATATCCCTAACCCTAACCCTAACCATATCCCTAACCCTAACCATATCCCTAACCATATCCCTAACCCTAACCATATCCCTAACCCTAACCATACACCCTGGGTTACCATCACCTACAGACAGAGGTTAGACTGAACCTAACCCTAACCCTAACCATATCCCTAACCCTAACCCTAACCATATCCCTAACCCTAACCCTAACCCTAACCCTAACCATACACCCTGGGTTACCATCACCTACAGACAGAGGTAAGACTGACCCTAACCCTAACCCTAACCATATCCCTAACCATATCCCTAACCCTAACCATATCCCTAACCCTAACCCTATCCCTAACCCTAACCCTAACCCTAACCATACACCCTGGGTTACCATCACCTACAGACAGAGGTTAGACTGAACCTAACCCTAACCCTAACCCTAACCCTAACCATACACCCTGGGTTACCATCACCTACAGACAGAGGTTAGACTGAACCTAACCCTAACCCTAACCCTAACCCTAACCATATCCCTAACCCTAACCATACACCCTGGGTTACCATCACCTACAGACAGAGGTTAAACTGACCCTAACCCTAACCCTAACCCTATCCCTAACCCTATCCCTAACCCTAACCATATGGGATCACCTAACAGATTAGTCTGACCCTAACCCTAACCCTAACCCTAACCCTAACCCTAACCCTAACCATACACCCTGGGTTACCATCACCTACAGACAGAGGTTAGACTGAACCTAACCCTAACCCTAACCCTAACCCTAACCCTAACCATACACCCTGGGTTACCATCACCTACAGACAGAGGTTAGACTGACCCTAACCCTAACCCTAACCCTAACCATATCCCTAACCCTAACCATACACCCTGGGTTACCATCACCTACAGACAGAGGTTAAACTGACCCTAACCCTAACCCTAACCCTATCCCTAACCCTAACCATAACCATACACCCTGGGTTACCATCACCTACAGACAGAGGTTAGTCTGACCCTAACCCTAACCCTAACCCTAACCATATCCCTAACCCTAACCCTAACTCTATCCCTAACCCTAACCCTAACCATACACCCTGGGTTACCATCACCTACAGACAGAGGTTAGACTGAACCTAACCCTAACCATATCCCTAACCCTAACCCTAACCATATCCCTAACCCTAACCATACACCCTGGGTTACCATCACCTACAGACAGAGGTTAGTCTGACCCTAACCCTAACCCTAACCCTAACCCTAACCCTAACCCTAACCATATCCCTAACCCTAACCATATCCCTAACCCTAACCCTAACCCTAACCATAACCATAACCCTAACCCTAACCATACACCCTGGGTTACCATCACCTACAGACAGAGGTTAGTCTGACCCTAACCCTAACCATAACCCTAACCCTAACCCTATCCCTAACCCTAACCATATCCCTAACCCTAACCATACACCCTGGGTTACCATCACCTACAGACAGAGGTTAGACTGAACCTAACCCTAACCATATCCCTAACCCTAACCCTTAA